>NC_091285.1:58334285-58635175 GCF_032444005.1 Ranitomeya imitator
CGGATATGGGGCGCCGTGTGTATGGCAAAAGTTTTAATTTTCCACGGCCACGACCTCTCCCCAACACTCAAGGTCCACTGATGCCATTTGTTATGGTTAGAGATGAGGCCTTTCAGATGTGTGAAAACCTACTGAAGCCATATTCCAGTCGGGACTTGAACCACACCAAAAGGATCTTTAACTACAGACTGACCAGGACCCGAAGAACAGTAGAGTGTATCTTTGGGATTCTAGTCTCAAAATGGCGCATTCTTGCAACAACCATTAATCTAAAAATGGAGACAGTCGACGAGGTGGTCAAAGCCTGTGTGGTTCTCCACAATTACATAATGGCTAAGGAGCGACCCAACATTGAACTGGATGAACCAGTTGGAAACCCATTGCCAGATTACCAGCATCACCCGCTGCGGTCAACTGCTGAAGTTGGCCACATGCAGGACCTATTTGCTGCCTTTTTTGATTCCGATATTGGTCGTGTGTCATGGCAGGACAATGTTGTGTAAATGTCCTGTTGGGATTTGTTCTGTACCAGTTATTTTTTTAAATGTAACTAATAATTTGTTAATAAACTTTTTTTTTGGTATCTTGACCGTGTCTCCTATGAATTTCCTCTACAAACCAAGGCTGCCGTCACACTAGCAATATTTGGTCAGTATTTTATATCAGTATTTGTAAGCCAAAACCAGGAGTGGGTAATAAATGCAGAAGTGCTAAATATGTTTATATTATTCTTTTTCTATAATTGTTCCACTCCTGATTTTGGCTTACAGATACTGATGTAAAATACTGACCACATACTGCTAGTGTGACAGCAGCCAGTTTGTTAGTGGTAAGGTTGTTGATGTCATTGCGTCCTGATTCTGTTCTGCAGTATCCATTGGACGCAGGCTGAAGAGACAATGGCTGTCATACAAAACAGATCTATACTCATCAAGTCAGGTGTCAGAAATAATGAATTCATGATGCACATATAACAGCCTCATGAATTCACTATTTCTGACACATGTCCAGGTGAGCATAGATATGCCTTGTATGACTGCCATCGTCCCTTCACTTTGTGTGAAATAGATTACGTACACAGAAGAGAAAATGGAGGTTATACAAGGTAGTTCTCTACTCACCAGGTCAGGTGTCCTAACTAAGGAGTTTTTGGACACCTGACCTGTTGAATATAGTTCTGCATTGTATTGACGCCATTTTCTCTTCAGTCTGCAACACTAGTCACAGACTAAGCTGAAGGAAGAGATTATGGAGAAAATACAAGTATACATTTTTTGTCCCATCTCATATCTCTATAATAAAGACACACAAAACTGCAGTGTTGTACTTGCTAACTACTGGAGCTATAATGTGGGCAAAAAATAAAGTGTGCGGCGCAGTTTTTTTATTTGCGCACGGTGTGTGTTGCTGGCGGCGAAATACACAATTAACCAAACCTTTTTGGGAGCAAAAAACATTATTATTTATTTTTTTAACAAATAAAATTTTTTTTTACTGCGCCTGCTTGGGGTAGAGTGCTGTAAACGGGGAGTATCTAGCGCTGTAATGACTGTATATACTCTAGGAGTTTCACTTTTTGTATTGAAGAACTGAAATAAATTAGCTTTTTGATATTCTAATTTTGTGAGAATCACCTGTACGTGAGTTGTGTTTCAAGTAGTTTTGCTTTGAGTATTCGTAATGCTTTGTGTGAAGTTGCAGATTTACCTTCTCAAAATTAAGTTAGCAAGCCTAGTGTCGCAACAAGACATGTTATTTGATTCTTATTAGGGGCATATGTTTCCTATTGCGACCTGTGTGTTTCTCAGCAGACTATTAATAAATACAATGTTACCTTCCTCATCACTATATAAACCCTTGAGTGTGATACGTGTACGTGAGTTAATAAAAATGCTCACTTTAGAATTACCAGATTGAGATGGACTTTTGGACCAAGAAGTTAAAAATGTTCTAGACAAAGTAGGAATGTGTTTTTCTAAAGTGAATTTCTCGAAGGCGGCAAATATCCACTTTTTCTTCTTTTGAGATATTTGACCTCTCTTAACTGGGGAGTTTATCCCTCTTACATTATATGACAATTTTAATCTGCGTCGTAGTTGAGGGAACTTAAGTGGGCATACGTATATGTGGCACCCCTAGGGGTATTTGCCACAAAAATAGTTACTGATAGTAAATACAAATACTAAAATAGCAAGACTGCACTACCACCTCCGGCCAGAAGGGGGAGCTCCAGAGACTTCCCTTGATCCATTCTGGTCTGAGAGAAGAAATGGCAGTTGGGCTAAGGAGCTGAAAGTGAGAGGTCATACAGCTGAATTTCTAACAGCCCTATGACGGTTTCCAGGCCCAAATCACCGGCCTGAGGAGAAGAGGGACAGAGAAAAAGGACATTGTGAGAACCGGGTAGCATTAATCACTACCCAGAACAGGCGCAAAGACGGATACCGGATCCGCGGCTGTATTCATTATATATAATACAGCAACCGGAAAAACGTGAGGTGATATCAGCTTCACTAGGGCCGGACGCAGCAACAGACACAGAGTTCAGCGGTACTCCCGGAGGGGGTAAGCCGATAAAAGGACTCGGGTTGCCCGTCGAACCAGGGCCCGGAGGGGACAGATTGGGCCGGCAGCCAGTTCACATACAGCAGCAGGGCCACACAGAAACTGCGTACAATAAGAGGCGAAGACCCCGGCAGGGTCAAAGTAACTCAGAGTTCCCATACAGACTGCGGTGACAGGACTGGTTGTAAATCCTTTTATGTTAAAGTAAACTGGTTAAACGTTTCAGTGCCTCAGTCTTTCATTTGGACAATAGTCATCTATCCAGGATCGGGATCGTCACCGCTGGGAGAACCTGCTGCTGATCAAGTAAGTGCCTGTCCCCTCCCGATACCCCTTACACTGTGCATTGCCTGAGGCCACAGCACCGGGTCAAGCCACCCGTGAAATCCCCCTCAAGAGACAGACCCCATTGGCCGGTGCTGGGTATCCCGGTCTCCTGGGCGTCACAATTGGCGTCACGAACAGGATTCAGCCAGCCCATATACCGGGTATTGTGTGCCGTGATTGGAGCCCAAAACTGTGAAAACTTGGATGAAAAATCTTGAAAATTGACTTTATTAAAGAAAAATCCATTCCTCATTGCAAACTATTGAAAGTGACTTTTCCCCATTGGTTATAATGGAGTAAAGATGGCCGCCATCCCCTGAGGTAATCACTTCATAACCGTTAGGCACGAGACTGTTAATTGAGCCATGCCATCACCTGAGCCCCAGTCTAACTGAAAAACTTCAGAATCCGCCATTACAGAGCGCGGTGGGTGGGAGCAGCAGGGGGCGTGTCATTGTGGGCGGCACCAAGCTGAGCGCTCTGACATCAGAGCAAGGGGAAAATCAATCCTGCTGCACAGCGGAACGAATCTACACTATCCCGACGGAAGCGGAGGACCGGACGGGTCCGGATTAACTAAGGGGGCACAGTATGTCGCAGCACGGAGACGCCGCAGCACCCGGCGACGCTAATGCAGCTGAAAGACAGAGTGTCGATAGAGAGTCCGGTAGCGCAGCGGTGCAAGGAGTGGCGCCCATCATGCCAGTGCTGATGCCATATACCCCGGGTGGCCCATGGCTTCCTATGTATGAAGGTGAGCCTAATACCCTTGACGATTTCAGAGAAAAGATGCTGGCCCATTTTGACATGTTCCCCGTGGGTGAAGTTCAGCGTGTTAGTCTCCTGATGATGCAGTTAAGTGGCCATGCTAAGCGAGAAGTCACAGCATGGGCAGCTGATCTAAAAGGCACTGTTGAACGCATATTTGCTGGATTAAAAGCTACATTTGAAACCACTGCCGGCAGCAAAGCTAAAGTACGATTCTTTAATTGCAAACAAAAAGCTAATGAGGGCGTGAGAGACTTTGCCTTAAACCTGCAGGAAGCCCTTAAATCACTTACACTGGCTGAACCCATTTTTAACACCGGAGCGGATAAACTGCTAAGAGATCAATTTATTGAGGGACTCTACACCCCTTCTCACCGGGGGCATGTGAGCATGCTTGTTTTTAAGAACCCTGAATTGACATTTGCCCAATTAAAGGAGAGCGTTATACGTCTCCAGCTGGCAGAGGCACCTCGGGATCAGGAGCCTGCGCAACTCATGGCAGAGGCTCCTCAACAACATGGAGTACCAGTGACATCAGCTATGTCCGGGGCCATTGCTAAGCCCCTGGGGCCCAGTACTAATGAGGCTCTTCAACAAAAGCTTGACTCTTTAACTGATGTTGTTGCTTCAATGGCTAAAACCATGCAGGAGATGAGAGGACCCAAGATGGAGTTGTCAAACCGTAGGGAAGGTGTTCCATGGATGAGACCCCGGAGATACCCGACATGGAGAGGACGACCCCACGACCGCTACCAACCGGATGGACAGCCCATTTGCCGCCGTTGCCAGCAGCCAGGCCACTTTGCACGAGATTGTGATTTAAATGGGAATCCCCTGGGAATGCGGGCCGCTTCGCAGGAATGAAGTTTCAAGGCCCAACACCCTGGCACGACAGGTACATCGGAGGATGACCCATTATCCCTATCGTGCTGGACGGAATGCCCCTCAACGCTTTGCTGGACACAGGTTCCCAGATTTCATCTATACCGTATATCCTTTATAAGAGGTACTGGGCTGATGCAGATATTGATAAAGGGCCCTCTGATGTTGAACTAGATATATGGGCCAGTAATGGTAAGTTGGTACCGAAACTAGGTTTCAGGGAGATGACCATAAAGATTGGTAAAGTAGAATTGAAGAAACAGGGTATAATTGTTGTTGATGTTGACCGGCGGAACTGTGAACCAACTGTATTGATAGGAATGAATGTGTTAGAGCAGGGGTCCCCAACTCCAGTCCTCAAGGCCCACCAACAGGTCATGTTTTCAGGATTTCCTTTGCATTGCACAGGTGATGCAATTATTACCTGGGCAAGACTAAGGAAATCCTGAAAACATGACATGTTGGTGGGCCTTGAGGACTGGAGTTGGGGACCCCTGTGTTAGAGAACTGTTTTTCCGAAGTCATTTCTGTCTTACAGCAAATTGCTGAAACTGCCCAATCCTGCCAGCAGAGAGTTCTCCGGAGGGAAATAAAAGTATTGATGTTAAGGCAACAGGTAGAAGTTGCAGGTGGAGAAATCGGCAGTGTGAGGGTAAGTGATCCAACGTCTATTGTAATCCCACCAAAAACAGAAATGCTGGTATGGTGTAGAGCAGCCATTGGTACTAAGGGACGAGATTATCAAGCCTTAATAGAACCAGTGTACACCGACAGCAGGCCCACTATACTCACAGCACGAGGGATAGTCGAGGTACACCGGGGACGAGTGCCGGTACGACTTTTGAACTGTGGAGAGGAAGAGGTCACTTTGCCAAGGTATGCTACAATGGCAAGGCTATATACTGTTGACAACAATGCCATCACAACCATTGAGCCCTTAGAACCAACCTGTCAGGTGGAAGGCAATGGCTCAGATGGAGAAATGGAGGATTGGTGCCAACAGCTACACGTGGGCATAAATTCAACACCTACCCATCAAAAACAAGGGGTGTATAGGCTAGTGATAGAATATGAACAAGTCTTCAGTAAACACCCATTGGACTTCGGACGGATAGAAGGGGTAGAACACACAATCCCCACCGGTGACCATCCCCCAATAAAAGAAAGATATAGACCCATACCGCCCGCTCACTATCAATGTGCAAAAGATATGCTGAGGGAGAGGAAACAGGCCGGGGTAATAAGAGACAGCTGTAGCCCCTGGGCGGCCCCTCTAGTGATTGTCAAAAAAAAGGACGGAACCATGAGAATGTGCGTAGACTACCGGAAGATTAATAATATCACCCATAAAGACGCCTACCCCTTGCCTAGGATAGAAGAGTCCTTAACTGCTTTGAAATCTGCTAATTATTTTTCCACCTTATATATGTATGTGATCGCGCTGGAGGTGCCGATACAACAAGAAAAGCTTTCTTTTTAGAAAAACATTCACACTATGCTTAATTACCTACTTAGCATTTGGCGTCTGTTTCCCACATATAAGCAGTTGCCAGGTTTTCCTGTTAATTCTAGAGGTCTTCCCAGATATGAACGGTTACCGTATTTTCCTATTGATTCTGATGATCTTCACGGATAAGTATAAAGTGCTGTGCTTAAAAATATATATGCGAGGGAGTGGGTATAAAACTGTCCCGGCCGGTGACAGTTACCCGTTACCTCACATGCAGTGTGTTCCAGACCTTCAGCGGTGAAGTCGCGCTTAGAAAATGGAATTGCCGGCGAGGTGCAGGACCTCGCGTGACGTCACATGCACGTGGTACTCCACGTGATCAGCTAACGGAATGCACCTAGGACCAAAAAGTCCTAGGTGCATTCCGTTAGCTGATCACGTGGAGTACCACGTGCATGTGACGTCACGCGAGGTCCTGCACCTCGCCGGCAATTCCATTTTCTAAGCGCGACTTCACCGCTGAAGGTCTGGAACACACTGCATGTGAGGTAACGGGTAACTGTCACCGGCCGGGACAGTTTTATACCCACTCCCTCGCATATATATTTTTAAGCACAGCACTTTATACTTATCCGTGAAGATCATCAGAATCAATAGGAAAATACGGTAACCGTTCATATCTGGGAAGACCTCTAGAATTAACAGGAAAACCTGGCAACTGCTTATATGTGGGAAACAGACGCCAAATGCTAAGTAGGTAATTAAGCATAGTGTGAATGTTTTTCTAAAAAGAAAGCTTTTCTTGTTGTATCGGCACCTCCAGCGCGATCACATACATATATATAGTCCTTGTGTTTGCACACCTGGCATTTGACACTTTTGTAGTGGTGTCTGTGTATTTGCTGCAGGAGGGTGACCGAGGAATGTGCAGCGCCTCTGGTTGTTTTGAATTCTGATTTTTCCACCTTAGACTTAACAAGCGGGTATTGGCAAGTCCCTGTGGCTGAGAGAGATAAGGAAAAGACGGCATTCACCACACCAATGGGTCTATGTGAATTTAATCGCATGCCGTTCGGACTCTGCAACGCATCTGGTACCTTCCAGCGGCTGATGGAATGCTGCCTCGGACACAAGAACTTCGAGACCGTCCTCCTGTACCTAGATGATGTGATCGTCTACTCAAAGACTTACGAACAACACTTAATAGACCTGGCAGAAGTGTTCGAAGCCTTATCCAGGTATGGCATGAAAGTCAAGCCATCCAAATGTCACCTTCTCAAGCCAAAGGTACAGTACCTGGGACACATCGTGAGTTCGGAGGGAGTAGCACCAGATCCCGAGAAAATAAGCGCCATAAGGGATTGGCCAAGACCTACCAGCGCAAAAGAAGTGAGACAATTCCTGGGATTGGTGGGTTACTATCGCAGATTTATAAAAGGATTTACCAAGTTGGCAGCACCCTTGCAAGACACCTTGGTAGGGCAGACGAAGAAACCTTCAAACCGAAACCCTCCTTTTCAGTGGAACGACGAAAGGGAAGACTCCTTTGAACAACTAAAGAAGGCACTAACCGGACAAGAGGTTCTGGCATACCCAGATTACCATCAACCTTTCATCCTCTACACCGATGCCAGTAATGTGGGACTAGGAGCGGTGCTGTCACAAAAGCAAGAAGGTCGGGAGAAAGTCATCGCCTTTGCAAGTAGAAAGCTCCGGCCTACTGAAAGAAATTCAGAAAATTACAGCTCCTTCAAATTGGAACTACTGGCAGTAGTTTGGGCTGTGACTGAACGTTTCAAACACTATCTGGCCGCTGCAGAATTTATTGTCTATACGGACAACAATCCGTTGACCCACCTGGACACAGCCAAATTAGGTGCGTTAGAACAGCGATGGATAGCCCGGTTATCTAATTACAACTTCATAATCAAGTATCGAGCAGGTCGCAAGAATGGCAATGCCGATGCCCTATCCCGGATGCCACACTTGAGAGATGTAGAAGAAGAAACGGGGGAGCTTGAAGAAATTGAACTACCAGCCTTCCATCATCCCAACGCAAAACATCATCAGTCAAGTACCTATCAGAAACAACAAGAGGTGAATTTTAATCCGTTAGCACACCATAGATGGGCTGACACCCAAGACAGCAATCCGGCTCTGAAGTTGGTGAAGGAACTGTTGACTGAGCAAAGTGCATATCCCGATGAGGATGCCCCAGAAGAGACGCATCAACTCTGGAAAGAGAGAGGCAAAATGTTCCTGTATCAAGGGAAGCTCTGTAGAAGATACATCAATCCGAAAACACATGAATTGGTTTGGCAGATTATTGTGCCTAAACAAGATGTGAAGATGGTCCTCGAAGCTTACCATAATGGTGCTGGTCACTTCGGTTGGAAAAAGTTAGAAGTACTTCTAAGAGAAAGATTTTATTGGGTCGGGATGAGAAAATCAATCGAACAGTGGTGCAGAAATTGTGGCCCGTGCAACCTCAGAAGAAACGATCAAAAGAACCAAAGAGCACCACTGCAGCCCATAATCACCAAACAACCACTTGAACTTGTAGCCATAGACCACGTGAAGTTAATACCAAGCCGGTCCGGCTATGTCTATGCCTTGACCATCGTGGACCATTATTCACGCTTCTTGGTAGTAGTACCCGTAAAAGATCTGACAGCAAAAACAGCAGCCAAAGCGTTCCAAACGTACTTTTGTAGACCCCATGGATATCCGGAACAGGTTCTCACCGACCAAGGTACAGCCTTTGAATCAGAGATCTTCAGAGAATTCTGTAATATGTATGGTTGCAAAAAGATCCGGACGACGGCCTATCATCCACAAACAAACGGCTTATGCGAGAAGATGAACCATATTGTAATAGACCTACTAAAGACTTTACCTGAGACAGAAAGGAATCAATGGCCAGAGAAATTGCCTGACTTGGTGGATCTGTATAATCATGTCCCGGTGAGCTCCACCAACTGCACCCCAGCTTACCTTATGCGTGCAAGACCCGGCCAATTACCAATCGATCTAGAAATGGGAATTCTGAAACCAGACGCAGAAGTTCAAGACTCCAATTGGGATATCATACGGCAAAAGCAGTATCGCCAAGTGCAAGAGAGTGTGGAAAGAAGCCTTCAGCAAACTAGAGAAAGACAAGAGCGAACTTTCAACCAGAATGCTCTAGCGTCCCCATTAAGACCGGGTGACCAAGTGCTCAAGAGAAATCGTCGAACCAATAAACTAGACAATCAGTGGGAAGCCGTACCCTACACAGTTTTACCAACAAGAATGGATAATCCTAAAATGTGTCTCATTAGCAAAAACGGAGGCTTAACATCTGTACTAGTGTCAAGAGACAATCTTAAATTATGTCCGGAAGCACTGAAAGAGCCAGAAGTTGTCCAGCCAGAACCAGAAGTTATTCAACCCATACTGGTTCAACCAGTAAAGGAAAAAGAAGAGGAAATGTATCACACCTGTATAGGAGACTTTCCCAAAACCCTACTAACATACCATGGTGCAGTAGTGGTTCCCATGGTGGCCTTTTACCCAACACCGAACCCAATACCAGAAGTCCCAAGACAGGAAGAGGCTGACCCCGTACTACAGGAGGTTCCAGGCCAGGAAGAACAGATTCCTGATCAGAGTAATCCCATTCACGGTGGACTTGCCAACTCCATAGTCGTGGAATTATCTTTAGCAGAGCGGGCAGATACTACATCCACAGTAGACAGTAGTACACCACATGAAGAGACACCGCTATTACGTAGATCACAGCGTAGTACCCAGGGTCAATTACCGGCCAGGTATGCAGATTACCAATTATAAAACTATAGTCATTGTAATCATTCTGCAACGTTTAAGCCCAGTGCCTACAGAGACTTGTCTGTATGAACTTCTTGCATATTCTTGAACTTGTTATCAGCCCGGAGGCACTAAATCAAAGCTCCGGAAAGACTGCTTTTTGAACTTTGCCTTTTGCTCTTTTTGAACTTTTTTTAGACTTTATATTGTGTACCTTCAAGGGTAGAACTGTATTAATGGACGCTATTTGAAGTGACTTTTTACAGAACTCTATTTTTGTTTCCTTGAGTGGTTTTTGTAACTTTTCATTTTTAAGACTCTGTATATATTAATTGTTATTTCAAAATGTTATCATCCCACAGTCCCGGAGTACTTTTCTTAACTAAGGGTGAATGTGGCACCCCTAGGGGTATTTGCCACAAAAATAGTTACTGATAGTAAATACAAATACTAAAATAGCAAGACTGCACTACCACCTCCGGCCAGAAGGGGGAGCTCCAGAGACTTCCCTTGATCCATTCTGGTCTGAGAGAAGAAATGGCAGTTGGGCTAAGGAGCTGAAAGTGAGAGGTCATACAGCTGAATTTCTAACAGCCCTATGACGGTTTCCAGGCCCAAATCACCGGCCTGAGGAGAAGAGGGACAGAGAAAAAGGACATTGTGAGAACCGGGTAGCATTAATCACTACCCAGAACAGGCGCAAAGACAGATACCGGATCCGCGGCTGTATTCATTATATATAATACAGCAACCGGAAAAACGTGAGGTGATATCAGCTTCACTAGGGCCGGACGCAGCAACAGACACAGAGTTCAGCGGTACTCCCGGAGGGGGTAAGCCGATAAAAGGACTCGGGTTGCCTGTTGAACCAGGGCCCGGAGGGGACAGATTGGGCCGGCAGCCAGTTCACATACAGCAGCAGGGCCACACAGAAACTGCGTACAATAAGAGGCGAAGACCCCGGCAGGGTCAAAGTAACTCAGAGTTCCCACACAGACTCCGGTGACAGGACTGGTTGTAAATCCTTTTATGTTAAAGTAAACTGGTTAAACGTTTCAGTGCCTCAGTCTTTCATTTGGACAATAGCCATCTATCCAGGATCGGGATCGTCACCGCTGGGAGAACCTGCTGCTGATCAAGTAAGTGCCTGTCCCCTCACGATACCCCTTACACTGTGCATTGCCTGAGGCCACAGCACCGGGTCAAGCCACCCGTGACATCCCCCTCAAGAGACAGACCCCATTGGCCGGTGCTGGGCATCCCGGTCTCCTGGGCGTCACATATACGTGCACTGTCCAGTAGATAGACATATCTAGTTTGGTAGCTCAAAAAAGGAAAAGGATGGGGGGAGGGGGGTTCTAATGGATATATTTTCCATACTTTTTTAGCCTATTAATTGGCTCCTGTATAACCTCATATCTCTCTGTCTGATGAGGGGAATCTTATGGTCTCGTTGGGTCTGTTAAGGAAACAGGTTGAACAAGACAGACAATACATAAACATGATGATAAAATTCAATACAATAACAAACATTACTTTCAATTATATCTAAATTATCAACAAGAGTGAAACTCTGCTTCATGGACAATTGTGAAGTTTGTTAAGCTGTACGAGGGTCGATCCAAAAGTAATGATAATCAATACTAAACAATGAATATAGTCAAAAAAATTTTTTATTTTTTTACATAGTCTCCTATCAAGTCTATACATTTAGTCCATCTCTTTTCTAACCTTAGAATTCCCTTAGAAAAAAATTCTTGATCTTGACCCTCAAAAAAATCCCCAACAGCTGTTATCACGTCGCTATTGTCATCAAATTTCTTGCCCCGGAGGTGTTTCTTGAGTCGAGGAAAGAGAAAGAAGTCACTGGGGGCTAGATCTGGCCAATAGGGGGGGGTGTTCCACCAGTTCAAAGCCCGCTTCTTGAATGGTAGCCATGGCAACTGCAGCTTTGTGAGCCGGCGCGTTATCTTGGTGAAACAGCACTCCAGCCCGCAGTTTGCCGCGCCTTTTCTCCTCGATAGCCTCCCACAATCTTCTTATTTGTTCTGCGTAATAGGAGCCCGTAATAGTGGCTCCCTTCTCCAAATAGTCCACCGTAATAATTCCTTCATCGTCCCAAAAAACGGACGCCATAACCTTCCCTGCTGAGCTTGACACTTTGAATTTCTTCGGCGTTGGTTCGTCGGCTCATTTCCATGTCATCGATTGTTGTTTAGTTTCGGGATCAAAGTGGTGGATCCAGGTCTTGTCCATGGTCAAAAAACGTGACAAAAAATTTTCCTTGTCTGCTTGGAACTTTTCGAGATTTGCTATTGAAATGTCAACTCATTTCTTCTTTTGCTCGTCGGTTAACATTTTTGGCACCCAACGCGCGGAGACCTTTCTCATATGCAATTCTTTTGCAAGGATTCTTTGAATACTGCCATATGAGATCCCTGGGACCTCAGCTACATGCCTGATAGTCACTCTTCGATCTGCCAATACAACTTCAACTTTTTTCACGTTTTCTTAATTGAGGGACGTGGATGGGCGTCCTTGACGATGTTCATCTTCCGTCGATGTTCTTCCCAGCTTAAATTCCTTGGCCCAGCATGCAACTGTGGAATATGGAGAAGAGTCCCCCAATGTTTCCACCAAGTCGCTGTGTATGTCTTTGGTAGTCATTTTTTTCAAGCAGAGGTATTTGATGACAGCTCTGAGCTCGTTTTTTTCCATTTTGATGTTCACTCCTCAGCAGTTCATATTCAAATGAATGTAGCTCCCGGGAATCGTGGTCTATTTAAGTGATTTTTTTTTCCTGGGACTAGTGGGTACCTAAGAGCGAAGAAAACATTTTATTTTAATTTCTGTGTGCAATAGAAATAACCGATTATCATTACTTTTGGATCGCCCCTCGTACATTTATAGCAAAAACAGAATAAATCAGGCAACATTGTGTAGACAACACCCTATTAACGTTTGGAACGGTGGTAAAAGATTTCTGTAAAGACTGGGCCAAGAACTCTCTGAAGACAGATTTTATGGACTGACGAGATAAGAGTTACTTTTGACAGATCAGATGATGGCTGGATTAATAACGTGCACAGACCTCCATTTTGACAAGGTGGAGTTGGGGTACTGCTACGGGCTGGTATTATTAAACGGGAGCTAGTTCGGGTTGCAGATGGACTCAAATTCAACTCCAAATCCTACTGCCATTTTTTTTAGAAGCCACTTTCTATAAGCAGTGGTACAGGAAAAAGTCTGCATCTTGCAAGGAGTACTTCACTGTATGTGATGTAGCATTGTCCTGCATAAAAATTATGGTTTTCTTGAAAGATGTAGACTGGAAGTGGTGGTTCTGTTACAGACTGGTGTGGGGATATCACACACACATTTATACTATAGAACACAGAAGGGAAAAAAAAAAAGTACAAAAAGTCCTAAATAAAATCCAAGTAATTTATTCAACAATACAAGTAGGCATTACAAAAAGTAATCAAAAGAAAATAACGACAAAGTGGAAAAGCTGACTTCACAGGTATAAAACCCAGGGGCAGTATTAAATCAAAGTGGATGGGAGGACAACTAAACAATACCTCAGTCATTGAAAAAGTGCTGTAATAAAACCACTGGTAAAGGAACATCAAAATGCTCAATATGATAGATTGATGCAGTTACTAAAGTACTAAGTCCATAGAAATCAAGTCCAAATTTAAAGTGCTGCTAATCAATTTAAGAAGTACGGTAATAAGATAACTAGACCGGTCACAATAGTCCTAAACCAGTGAATTAGATGTATATCACTTTAAGTTAAATTCACATTGTTAGGGATGTCAGAAAGTGTCCTTACCCATAGTTTCCACTGCTGTCACCTGAGTAGCGCAGCCCCAACGCGCGTTTCGCGTGGGCTGTCACATTTATATTATGTTAACGGATTGGTCCATTGCTTTTATATTGATAACTTGTCGTCTTTTGGATAGGTCATCAATATCAGATCATTAAGGGACCAATACCCGACACCGCAACCGATCAGCTGTTCTGGTCAGATATGAGCAGTGGAGGAGTTAAATGCCACAATTCCTTGAACTGTTTATTAGCCTCTGCTGGCTTTTGCAAATCCTCTCCCATTCATTTGAATAGGAGCAGATCTGCAGGAATCTGTCAGTGGCCAATAAATAGTTAACGGAGTTGTGCTTTTCAGCTCTGCAACTGCTTATATCTTACCGATGCTGAAAACAGTGGGGGTGACACCTGATGGACACCCACCAATCAGATACTGATGACCTATTCTGAGTATAGGTAATCAATATAAAAAGTAGGAGGATCAAGTTTTTAATAGCACAACATACCTGTACTGGTGCGACACAACTAGTGCGTAGCTACATAGGGTGCATGTTAGCAGTAGAACTGGGACCTGAGGTGACCCAAAACGCCATTTGACCCATAAGGCACAAGCGTTAGAAATTGTAAATGCTAGGTGGAGGTGTTGTGACAGATTTTGCATTAGGGACCAGAAGCTTGAAAGGGGCTTATATTCTGTATTCTCCAGTGCAAAATAAAAAGAACACAGATACGTAATGCTCTGGTGCCATTCCAGTGATCTTGATACTTGGTCTCCTGAGGTTAGTATGACTCGGCGCTGGGTCTCCTAAGACTAGCAGGACATGGTAATACCTTGTGAAGAACTTCCTTCAAATGAGAACCTTGAAAGTTGGAGAAAAGTGTAAAAACTGAAGCCCATTAGTGAACGCTGATTGTTATGCCATTTGAGTCCTGGAAGACCCAGACTCACATTACTGGAACGTCACTGGTGCAGGTGGTATCTTTATTTTACATCGGGGAACAACGCATTTAAGAAACTGTTGTCCGAGCAGTGGACAATCCCTTTAAATTACACCTCTCAAGCATTTGTTAAGCTTTGTTTCATGGTGATCACATATTTTAGTGTAGTAGCCCAATTACTGTGTATGATTTACATTATGATTTACATATGATAAATATTTCAACTGAAATATACAAGGACAAAGAAAAAAAAATTGTAACCAATTTTATTGAAAAGTTTCCAGAAATTCCAAGAAAACAGTCCGATGCGCCAAAACGAAATATAAAATAAATTCCAAACTTGTATCACAATATCTATGATGACTATGAGATGGTCTTCAGAGAGAAGCACAGGGTGATCATCTTCAGGACCACTTTTATAACCAACACTGTATCCCGTGTAGAGTTGGTGCGAATCGATGAAGGAGACCTGGTCAATTGGCCAAGTCCATAGTCTGTGGTCGATGTCATCTTCAGGTCTTCTGTTAGTTAGCTAGCCTGGCACAATGTCATTGTGTCACGAGGCACATGTGATGTTGGGCAGGAGCAGCTAATCAAACTAAGAGCCATGGATGTAGATGGTAGGATACGGCTCTCATGGCTCCCGTTCAGCAACCACATATTACCGATGTGGCCAATGGAACGGGTCCTGAAAATCGATTTGTGCTAACTCTAGTCCCTTAGTTTCCACACTGTAGTCTTACTGGTATATATATGGTATAGTGAAACATTATCAATAATTCATATTACTTTTCTTCATTGCCATTAAGAGCTCAGAAAGTAAAAATCCATCATCCAGGAGTCTACTGCAGCAAAGAGGCAATGTATTAAAGTGCTCAAAAAGGCAGTGACTTTGTAAAATGGATGAACTCCCACCTCAAGATTACTGTATTCCTGTATAGTACTGGACATTTGCACTTTTGGCAACTAGGAACCTCACCCTTTAATGTGAATACTGCAAAAAACTGATCCCCAAAGCAATTTGCAATCCTTCCCCCACCTCCAAGCTCAGCCTCCGAGAACCAAATGGTGACAGCAAGTACTAGAATTCCCACCCATATTGTTAAAAGGGAAAAACGCCTTTAAAAGAATTGTACTTGAATAGAAAAACATGGTTGCTTTATTTCACAAACAGTACCTTTCCATGGGATGCTCAGCATCATTCATGCCAATGGGGCCGAAATGCATTTGCATCTTAACCTGTTGTGGAATTTGGGGGGAAAAAAAAAGGCAGCCATGTTTTCTACTTTCAGAAAACCCCTCTAACTTTACTCTGTTAGACACCAATTTGTTCAGGAATCGGATACAATTTAATGTTTTTTACTCAGCAAAAAAAGAAAAAAATACAGAAGTCCTAAAAAACATTGGACTTGTGATGATCGATTGAGCAATCTGATGCATAGCAATGATGAACAGCACCAATGTAATGTCCTCCTAACCCTCCTGCTGGGCAGCGTCTGTCCTGCCATCTGTTAGTGTCTCTTCTTCAGTAGGTGGAGGCTCCTGGGGTAGGTTTCTAGCTTCAGCGATTAGACGCTTTACTCCCACCATCCACTGGCTCACTTCATTAACATGATCAACCATAAGCGATCGATGAATTTCATCAGCGGAATCCCAATTCTTGCCTTTCAGCTCTAAAATGTAATGAAAAGATGAATTGATCCATAATCAACCAACACAAAGAAAGCAAGAAGAACTTGTTACATTATTTCTGCTCATTGTCTGTCTTAATAAAAATCACATTCTGACCTGTATTTGCCACCTTTAGACCATAGGTACCGCATTTTATCTCCATAAATAGGGTAATTCACTTAACCATCTTGCCAGTTGCGTCCCCCTGAGCTCTCAGCGCATGAGCAGATACATGGAGGCTGTGCAGCATGTGTGTAAAGAGGCAGTCACAATGCCAATAAAGAACTGCCGACAGGGTATATAGAAAACGATCAGCAATCTTTTATTGGTCTGCTTTAGACAGGCCGACCAGAATTTTATGTGCTTACAATGATGGTTAATATGACTGTTCTGGGCGCATAGAATAGCATCGCTATCTCTCTGGTTTAGACAGCACGATGTGCTGCCGAGAGCCTTCATTTCAATGCTGGCATGTATGATCCAATCACCCGACATACAAGAGCGTCACTTACTAGTTATGTGATTGCAGGCATGCTTACACTAACCTATAATTAGTGAATGCTTCATCCCAATTATTGGCTTGTTTAAATGGGCCTTAAAGGGAAACTATCACCAAGATTTCCCAATATAAAGTAGGGCTAGCACCTATCAGTCCTATTTTACAGCATCCTAATATACTTTATGTAATGCATGTCCCCAATTCACTATGCAAGGCACAAAAACAATCTTTTATTATACTCTCAGACAGCACGGTTCGGTCTGATAGTCTTGATCCGCCGCCTCCCCTCTTCCTTCAATCTCCTCCTTCCTTCCCTGCTTTGTGGAGGACGTGTCCTATGTTATCCACACAGCATCCCCCATTGTGCTCCTGGGCAGGCGCACGTCTTTCTGCCCTACAGTACTTTACTACGCCCTCGGCGGATTACATAAGATGCGTAATCCACATGAAGCAAGGAAGGAGGATGGAGACTGTAAGAGAGGAGTTGCCAGATAAATAAAAAAAGCCCATTGGTATGGACCGCGCCATCTGTGAGTATATTAAAAGCTCCTTTTTGTGTCTTGTATATGGAATTGGGGGACATACATACAGCTCTCTAGAATGCTGCAACAGAGGCTTACAGATGCTGGCCCCACATTATACTGGAAAAACCTGGTGACAGGTTCCCTTTAAGTCATGCATTGAATGATCTTAGTGCTTACCCAGGAGAGGACCAAAAACGTGGGTAAATTACAAGACTGTTGACCTCTAAAGTTATGATACAGTATACTCAAAATAGTGCAAATAGCAGTGAGGAAGAATAGCCAAAATGCATGTTAAGGGGTCACACTGCTGCGGTTTTTAAGTTTGGGTAACTATGCTGTTTGCACTATTGAGTATACTGTATCGACCAGGGATAATGTGTTGTCGCTATATTGTGTTTCACTTTTTCTCCTAGTCTGCCTGCAGCAAGTTGGTCTAAAAACCATCCTAGAAAAGCTTTATTCAAATACACTATGACCATCTCGTCTGCAGGAAACACCAAGGGTTAACTCCAGCACCTACTAGCATGACACTAAATGCTCTTGGTTGTTCAATAAGCACATAGCAGGGTAACTATCTAGGCTGTGATTTGCATGTATTAACAATTGTCTTTATATGTTCCCTACGTATACCATCATGGCAGACTAACAGCACAAAGAATGATCTAATAGGATATGGTGCACAACATCCAGAATCCATTCCTGACCAAACTCCTGCAGTGTTTTTTCAACTCTGTACAGGTTGCATTGTCATCTTCAGTTTTATCAATTGTTTTAATGTTTGGATTGTTAATAAAAATTAATATTTGTTACTATTAAGTTTTGCTCTTGGAGAATCTTTTTTGCTCTACATTGGTCCGAGTATTATGTTGCCCACGGGGCAGGAGCACGGGCGTTTATTGGGATGAGCCCTGTTCCATGTGGTCTTACTAAAGACAGCCAGGTGAGCGAATGAGAGCACCTGCTGACCCTCGAGTCTCCACAGACTGGATAATAGCTATCTTAATCCAGCTGCCAATGGTTACATTAGAAGCGGCCTGACCCCTACGAGTGTCCTCTAGCATAACAAACAAGGAGTCAGAACGCCTAAGTGAGGCAATGGCCGATAAATAAAATCTTACGGCTCTAACAAACATCTAATCTGTGCAGAGCCTTCTCATTAGATGAGATGGTGCTGGATAAAAGGAAGATAAAAATAATATCTTTATTAAGGTGAAACTATCTTCTGGAGAAAAGATGGAACGGTCCTCAACACTACCTTATCCTGATAAAGAATAAGGAAATGAGAGCAACAAGAAAGAGCCACAAGCTCAGAGACCCTCATAATAGAAGTAATGGCTATAAAAAAAGCCACCTGATAAGAAAGAAAAAGTGTACAGATCATTCTGCTAGGCTCAAAAGGTGGAGACTGAAGAGCTTCCAAAACAAGATTCATATCCCAAGAGTCCAGGGGAGTCCGATAGGGTGGCTTAATGTGTGACACCCCCTGGAGAAGACGATTAAGTTGGGGTATCAATGCCAAATCCCTCTGAAGTAGAATAGCCAGGGCAGAAATCTGACCCTTGAGGGATAAAAGCACCAGTGCTGCTTCCAACCTGGACTGTAAGAAGGAGAGCAGAACTGGCAAGAAAAAAAAGACATAGCCAAATACTGGTAGACTCACACCAACGAAAATAAATCCTGCTGTCCTCAAAATTGCAGATTCAATAACCATGCCATCAAATTGAGTGCCCGTTAATGGGATAATGTAACCTGGGACAGAAGGTCCGGAAGGTCTGAAGGGGCCCATGGGACATCTGACAGGAGTTTGATCACATTCAAATACCAGGCCCTCCGAGGCCAGTCTGGAGCAATGAGTGACTGGAACACCCTCTGCCCTGATCTTCTTGAGAAGTCTTGGTAGAAGTAGTAGAGGTGGAAAGAGAAAAGGCAGATAGAACTGGGATCAAGGGATAACCAGGCCATAAACTGCAATCACCTGGGGGTCCCAGGAACTTGCGATACATTTCGGCACCTCATAATTTAGTCTGGGTGACGATAAATCTCTGGGTGAAGAGCCCACTCTCCTGCAAGTAGCTGCTTGTGACTTAAAAAGTCTGCCTCCCAGTTGTCTATCCCTGGTATATGAACTGCCGAGATTAGAGGAACCTTGTCCTCTGCCCACACAAAAATTCCTGTGACTTCCGCCATGGAATATAGGGTTCGTGTGCCCCCCTGACAATTGATATAGGCCATAGCACTACCATTGTCTGGTTGATCTCTGATTAGCAACTCCTGGACTAAGTGCTACCAATGTAAAAAAAAACAAACAGACAGCTCTGAGCTTCAGTATGTTGATTAGGAGAAGTCTCTCCAGCCTGATCCAAAACCCCTGGAATGTCAAATTGTGGAAGACTGCTCCCTAGTAGGACAGGCTGGCACACGTGGTGAGCACCTGCCACTGAATGGGATGGAAAGAGCGACCCCAAGTTAACAGGGGTGACATCAACCACCACCTGAGAGACTGACGACAGTGAAGGGGGAGATGAACAGGTCGATTCAGGAACTGTACTGATCTGTCCCAAAAGAAGCTAGGAGCGCGTTCTGTAGAGGCCTTGACCAATATTGAGCAAATGGTACTGCCTCAAAAGTCGTCACCATCTTTCAGAGGACATTCCATGTAAAATCGAAAAGGAATACTTGTCTAGTCATTTCAAAGTTCCAATGGTAGACTAAAGAGATAATCTCTTCTCCTCTGGAAGAAATACCGATGTCTGAATGGTGTCAAACACCATTCCTATAAACCAACGCCGCTATGCAGGAACTAAAACATTGTCCAATTGACAATGCAACCGATTCGCTTCAGAGGCTGAGGAACGACCTGTAGGCTCCCTAGATGTTGCACAAAGGAAGGCACTTTGACAAGAATGTCATCCAGACAGGGGAAAACAGTTATCCCCCTGGACTATAGCAGTGCCATAACCGGGGCTGGGATCTTTGTGAATTCCCTGGGTGCTGTGGCCAGCCCAAATGGGAGAGCCCTGAACTGATGCGACCACTGACCGGAGGGACTCCATTTTGAGGTAATGAAGTCAAACTCATTTGTTCAGGCGCCTTAAATATAATATAGGTTGCATCGAGCAGTCCTTGTTTATAACAAATTATGTTTTTATTACATAGAGATGAAAGTCTGTGCCTGCACAGAAGGACAAAGTGGATATACTGTACACAACACGTCCCCCTGCTGCTTTGGATGTATTCTGTGCAGGTGAATATGCAATGTGTGCCATGGAAGAGACTGGCAAACTGGAATCAGTGATTTCACTGCAAAGTGAATAAAATAGCTTCTTACTTTATGCCCTTTTTTTAAAGGTAATCGGTCATCAAGATGTTATCGCCTAATCTGAGAACATCATGATGTAGAGACAGAGACCCTGATTACAGTGATGTGTCACTTACCAGGCTGCTTGGTGTAGTTTTGATAAAATCATTGATTTAACAGCAGGAGATTATCACTAGAGGATTAGTAATCCTCTGCCAGGTAAGCAATCATATACATGAGCTGTGTATAACTCTGCCCCCACCACTGATTGGCAGCTTTCTGTGTACACTGTAAATGGTAGTGATCAGTGGTGTGGGCAGGGTTATACAGAGCTCAGC
This sequence comes from Ranitomeya imitator, assembly GCF_032444005.1. Lineage (NCBI taxonomy): Eukaryota > Metazoa > Chordata > Amphibia > Anura > Dendrobatidae > Ranitomeya > Ranitomeya imitator. The sequence goes on from NC_091285.1 coordinate 58,355,182, forward strand.
ATTAAGAGAACCGCTAGATCTACAGCAGATAAAACAGTGATTTTATCAAGCAGTCAAGTAAAGGTACTGTCACATTAAGCGACGCTGCAGCGATATAGACAACGATGCCGATCGCTGCAGCGTCGCTGTTTAGTCGTTGTGTGGTCGCTGGAGAGCTGTCACACAGACAGCTCTCCGGCGACCAACGATGCCGAACTCCCCGGGTAACCAGGGTAAACATCGGGTTACTAAGCACAGGGCCGCGCCTAGTAACCCGATGTTTACCCTGGTTACCATTGCAAATGTAAAAAGAAAACACCACTACATACTTACATTCCGGTGTCTGTCCCCCGGCGTCAGCTTCCCTGCACTGTGTAAGCGCCGGCCGTAAAGCAGAGCGGTGATGTCACCGCTGTGCTCTGCTTTACGGCCGGCCGGCGCTGACACAGTGCAGGGAAGCTGAGGCCGGGGGACAGACACCGGAATGTAAGTATGCAGTGTTTGTTTTTTTTTTACATTTACAATGGTAACCAGGGTAAACATCGGGTTACTAAGCGCGGCCCTGCGCTTAGTAACCCGATGTTTACCCTGGTTACCAGTGAACACATCGCCGATTCAGCGATGTCAGCGGGTGATCCAGCGACGAAATAAAGTTCTGGCCTTCTAGCTCCGACCAGCGATGTCACAGCAGGATCCTGATCGCTGCTGTGTGTCAAACACAACGATATCGCTACCCAGGACGCTGCAACGTCACGGATCGCTATCGTTCTAAAGTTGCTCAGTGTGAAGGTACCTTAAGTGCCACATCACGAGAATCAGGATGTCGGACACTACATCATGCTGTTCTCAGATGGGGAAGCAGAAACCTTGTGACAGATTCCCTTTAAGCAGCCAACCCTTTATTATATGGCGTTCACGGAGTCAGAAGGAGCTGGACAATAAACTGCCTGACGCCTATATCATGAATACTGCTTGTATAAATCTGTGTCAGCAAAATAGAATTCAGGAAACTAATAAAATAAAAGTGATCTAAATTGAACTTACCCTTCGCCAGCAAGCTCATCCTCTTTCGGACGGATATGGACAGCTTCCCACTATTCCACATTTCTTCCAACACAGTCAATCGCCGTCTAATTTCGGTAAGGACCTGAGGCTAAACAAAAAATCATTACTAAGAAAGGGTCAGAAGAAGAAAATGGTAACAATTCATTTTATAATCCCTTAATGCTAATCATATTTGTGACCTAAAAGAGACAATCTCTTCCAAAACGAAGCCTCTGTGGTCAACCAATCGCCCCAGGTCCCGCTCCAAGCAAACAGCCGATTCTGCCAGGGAAACCCAAAATCAGACATTTTGTAGTAGACTTACCAGGTAATACAAGTAGTACTGTTGTCATGTAGTGTTATGCGACAGCTATTCGGATGAATGACTATGTAATACAATGACCGCACCGGTCTGCAGGAACGAAACTTGCACCTGAATGGAAGGGGGTCTGCCGTGCTGGAGGAGAGAATTCTAGCAGGGTGGCAGAGTAATTAAACTAGGGTCGAGGACGAGGCAGAAAGTAAATTAAGCGGTAGGTTAGAGAGGAGTCTGGCTATATTGGAGGGTGAAGAAATGTTCTCTGGTGGGGGAGGATTAGGTAAGTGGATAGGGACATCCATGTATTACAAATAGTCAACACAAATTTGCCCACAACATTTCAGGAATTAGCATTTCTAAAAGTAAATGAGGGAAAATAAGATGAAAATCTAAGGTGTATATTCACAAATGCAAAAGTCTACCAAAAAAAATGGTAGAGCTCGAGGCCTTGGTACTGGAGGAACACACTGATATAGTTGGTGTTCCTGACTCTTCACGACTGGGCTATACATCTTCCTGATTTTACCTTCTTTTGGAAAGACGGGGCAAATAGGAAATGTTATGTTAGGAGTTGTTTAGACATGAGGTTAAATGGGTGCTCTCGTCCGCAAGCCTGGCTGTCTTGAGAAAGACCGCATGGACCAGAGCCTTCCCGTGGGCAGATCACTACTCAGACAATACAGGGTGAGGATAACACGGCGTGGCAATACTTTATTGAACCACCAATAGGCAATACATTGTACAGACCCAGAAAGTGCATAAGATGGCGTTAATGACAGTCTCACCCTTCCGCTAGCTTGCCGGGAATTAGAACATCTGTGACTTCGAGGCTCTCATGGTCAACTACCCCAACCAGTGGCACCCCGCTTTTGGCGAGCACCCACAGATAGGAGGTAGGTGCAAGCTTGGGAAACTGACAGAGTACATTGATATATGTGGCCAGGTGACCAGATTGTCCCAACCTGGATTCTCCAAACATCTTTGAGGATTCAGGGATGTTCAATGGAGAAAATCTGTAGTCCCTTAAGCTGACGTCCTGTATAATGTCAAATCTGTATTCCTCCAGTTGAAGCCATGGTGTCTTGGCTACTGTCATGAAGAGTCTGTCTGCAAAAAGAGGCAAATCCCCTTTCACAGCTCTTATTCCGGCATTTTTCCACAGTATTGAGGCAAGGTGGAAGGAGGTCATCTCTCATTCTTCGAGTGTTCAAATAAACTGCATAGTTTGTCCTTCAATATTTAGCATGGTCTAAGAAGCTTCTGTCAGTGAAGAACCGATAGGTATAGAGCATTGCAATGCTTTATACCAGCAATCAAAGTGAAAAAATAAACGTCCCAGAGAAGACCTAAGTAAAAAAAAAAGTGCACATATTTGATATCACATATTTCTCATCAAACCGCTAGAAAAAAAGTGCAATAAAACGCAATCAAAAAGACAAACCTAAATAAAAATGGTATAGGTGAAAACATCATTTTGCCCTGCAAAAAATACAGCTCCATCAGTGGAAAAATTAAAAAGTTATAGCTCTCAGAATACAGCGATGAAAAAATATTTTTTTCTATAAAATGGTTTATTGTGTAAAAGTGTCAAAACGTCCCACAAAAAACAAGCCTTAACAAGATTGTTGGCATACATATAGGAAAATTATAGCTCTCAAAATATGGTAATACAAAAACCAGTTTTTGCAACAACAAAAAAAAGCGTCTTTTAGTGTGACAGCATCCAAAAAAATAAAAAATTGTATATCTGATACCAGCCTCAAGAATAAAGTAATTAAATATACCTTATACCACAAGAGGAATGGCATGAAAAATTAAATAAAACCAATTCTTTACCTACTGTCGATTTGTTCATACTTCCTCCCAAAGATTGCAGTAAGGCTTGGCTCACATTTATCCTGCAATCTACGAGGAGCGTTTACACCGGGGTTTACATGTATATCTATGAAATATGTGATTCAGATGTAACTCTCGATGGAAGATTCCCTATAATGACGTGGATGGAGGCACTGTGGAAGCCATCTGGCCTGTGATTCGGCGGTGTCCGTCTTCCGTCTTTTTAAGCATGCATAAAAGAGCGATCTGCCAAGGTTTTGTGCATTTCTGAAAAGAAGGACACCCCTGAACAGAGGTCAGAAGAAGTCCAGAGTAACTCTGCTGCCTCATAATAGTGAATGGTTCCCTCAGGAGTTTCATCTGAATCAAGTCACTCAGATTCAGTGACATGGAAACTCTGCTGAAAGTGCGCCAGATAAGCGTTATCCAAAATGTGATGTAAAAGGTTCGAAATAAAAGATTCAACTCAATCCACAAATAAAGCAAGTCCCCACTCAGGTCCGTCATCTTATTAACAGAAATATAGGGGGCTTCCTCGTTGCTGGTAGTACAAAGGCTCTGGAAAAGCGAAATGGCTCCTCACCCCCCAAAAGAAATCCAGCAAATTTTGAGTCCCCAAATGCAAATGCCTCCCCCCCCCCCCTTCTGAGCCCCACAGTGTGTCTAAACCACATTTAGCATCCATATGCTTGGCAGGTGTATAATTTCCAAAATGGGGTCACTTGAGGGGGTATTCTGCTCTTCTAGCACTTAGGGGCTGTGTATATGGAATCCGCAAACTATTATAGGAAAATCTGCGCTCCAGGAAGGAGGCAGATAGCATTCTGTCCCTCCCGAATCTCGCCATGTGGCTAAGCAGTACTGTACAGCCATAAAGGGCAATTTCCGCATTCAGCACAAATTGTGTGACAAATTTTGGTGCCATTTTCACCCATTTTCCCATGTGAAAATGTAAAACCTGGGGCTACAACAAAATGTTTTTTTTTTTATAAAAATGTCATTAATTTTTCTTCACTGACCAATGGTATAAAATTCTGTGACACACCCATGGTGTCAATATGATCACTGCACCCCTACATGAATTCATTGAGATATGTAGTTTTTAAAATAGGCTCACTGCTGTTCTGGCACCACAGGGGCTCTCCTAATGGGTCATGGCACCCGCAAACCATAACATAAAATAAGAGACTATAAAATCTGCACTATAACATGGAGCTCCTTCCCTTCTGAGCTTTGTACTGTGCCTCAAAAGTAGTTCCCGATTACATGTAGGGTATTGGCACACTCAGGAAAAATTGCACTGAGAGGTCAATTTTTCATATTATCCCTTATAAAAATTAAAAATATGGGCCTAAAGCAATATTTTAGCTGTAAAAATCTGAGGCACATGTGGTATAAACATGTTCACTACACCCCTAGATGAATTCACTGAGAAGTGTAGTTTGTAAAATGTCACTTATGGTGGGTTCCGGTGTTCTGGCACCTCGGGGGCTCTGCCAATGTGACATGTCACCCTCAAACAATTCCAGCAAAATCTGAACTCCAATATGGCACTTCTTCCCTTCTGAGCTTCGTACTGTGCCTCAAAAGTAGTATTCCCCCTCATATTGGGTATCTTTGTATTCAGAAAAAATTGAACAACAAATTTTGGGGGGCCATTTTCTCCTGTTTCCTTTGTTAAAATAAAAAAATTGGGTCTAAAAAAAACATTTGTGGGTAAAATATGATTTTTTTATTTTCACAGCTCTACATTATAAACTTATATGAAGCACCTGGGGGTTCAAGGTGCTCAACAAACATCTAGACACATTCCTTAAGTGGTCTAGTTTGCAAAATGGGGTCCTTTGTGGGGGTTCCACTGTTTAGGCACATCAGGGGCTCTCCATTCCAGCCATTTTTATGCTGAAAAAGTCAAACTCCTTCCCTTCCGAGATATACCGTGCACCCAGTGGATTTTTCCCACAGGTTAGGTATCGGCATACTGAGGAGAAATTGCACAACAAATTTTAGGGTCCATTTTCTCCTGTTACCCTTGTGAAAATAACAAATTTGGAGCTAAAGTAAAATTTGAGAAAAAATGTAAACGTTCATTTTTCCTTCCACATTGCCTTAGTTCTTATTGGTGTAGTTTTTAGAATGGTGTTATTTTGGGATACTTTCTATTATATAGGCCCCCAACATCACTTCAAATGTGATGTGGTCCCTACAAAAATGTTTTTTAAATTTTCTGATCAAATTTTAACCCTTCTAACAAGAAATATGTTTATATTATGCATATGTAAAGTAGACATGTGGGAAATTTAATTTACTAACTATTTTGTGTAACAACTTTCTTATTTAAGGGCACAAAAATTAAAAGTTTGAAAACTGCGAAATTTTTGACATTCACCAAATTTCCGATATTTTCACAAATAAATGCAAGTCATATCGAACAAATTTCACCACGACTATGAAGTACAATATGTCACACAAAAAAAACTATGTCAGAATCAGTGGGTTACAACATAGAGACAGTGGTCAGATTTAAAAAAAAAAAAAAATTGGCCTGATCATTAAGGTCAAAATTGGCTCGTTTACTAAAGGATTAAAAATGAAACTTTACCTTATGGTAAAGTTAATTTGTCCAATTACTCTTGAGCCCCTAAAATGAGGGGGTTTCTGCACAAAAATGGTGGCAATTCCTGAATGTTTCACAGGATATTTTTGTTCAAACCCTTTAAACCCTTCGCCCTGAGGCCAGATTTCACCTTCCGGACAGGGTCAATTTTTTCAATTACTTTATGAGGTAATAACTCTGTAGAATGCTACAACGGATACCAGAGTCAGAGATTTTTTTTTTCTCCCATGACATTTTTACTTCATGATAGTGGTAAATTTACCGTAACTTGATATTTTTTCCATTTATTTGTGAAAATATAGGAAGTTTGGTGAAAAGTTAGCATTTTTAAAGGGAACCTGTCACCCCGTTTTTTGAGATTGAGCTATAAATACTGTTAAATAGGGCCTGCGCTGTGTGTTCCTATAGTGTATGTAGTGTACCCCGATTCCCCATGTATGCTGAGAAATAACTTACCAAAGTCGCCGTTTTCGCCTGTCAATCAGGCTGGTCAGGTCGGGAGGGCGTGGTGACATCGCTGGTTCTTCCTCAGCTTTACGTTGGTGGCGTAGTGGCGTAGTGGTGAAGACACAGCGCGCGATCTGCGCTGTAATCCCTTGCATCGGTGGGGGCGGCCATCTTCCTGGGGCCGCGCGTGCGCAGATCGAGTGCTCTGCTGCACGGGGCTTCAGGAAAATGGCCGCGGGATGCCGCGCGTGCGCATTAGAGATCGCGGCGGCCATTTTCCCAAAGCCGAGATGCAAACTCGGCTTTGGGAAAATGGCCGCCGCGATCTCTAATGCGCACGCGCGGCATCCCGCGGCCATTTTCCTGAAGCCCCGTGCAGCAGAGCACTCGATCTGCGCACGCGCGGCCCCAGGAAGATGGCCGCCCCCACCGACGAAAGGGATGACAGCGCAGATCGCGCGCTGTGTCTTCACCACTACGCCACCAACGTAAAGCTGAGGAAGAACCAGCGATGTCACCACGCCCTCCCGACCTGACCAGCCTGATTGACAGGCGAAAACGGCGACTTTGGTAAGTTATTTCTCAGCATACATAGGGAATCGGGGTACACTACATACACTATAGGAACACACAGCGCAGGCCCTATTTAACAGTATTTATAGCTCAATCTCAAAAAACGGGGTGACAGGTTCCCTTTAAACTTAATTTTTATGCCCTTAAAGGGAACCTGTCACCTGAATTTGGCGGGACAGGGTTGCGGTCATATGGGCGGGGTTTTCGGGTGTTTGATTCACCCTTTCCTTACCCGCTGGCTGCATGCTGGCCACAATATTGGGTTGACGTTCATGCTGTGTCCTCCGTAGTACATGCCAGCGCAAGGCAATCTTGACTTGCGCACGCGCAGTATGCTTTGCCCAACTGCGGGCAAAGCCGAAAAGCATTAGTGCGCATGCGCAGCCGCACTATGTCCCGGAAGTATTTAGCTGTGTTCCGGGACATAGTGCGCCGGCGCATGCGCACTAATGCTTTTCGGCTTTGCCCGCAGTTGGGCAAAGCATACTGCGCGTGCCTTGTGCAGGCGTGTACTACAGAGAACACAGCATGAACTTCAACCCAATATTGCGGCCAGCATGCAGCCAGCGGGTAAGGAAAGGGTGAATCAAACACCCAAAAACCCCGCCCATATGACCGCAAACCTGTCCCGCCAAATTCAGGTGACAGGTTCCCTTTAAACCAGATACAGTTATGTCTGAAAGTGTTGGCATCCTTGAAGTTGTTACAGAAAATGAAGTATTTCTCTCAGAAAATGATTTAAATTTCACATGTTTTGTTATATACGTTTATTTCCTTTGTGTGTATTGGAACTACACACAAAAAAAGACAAATTGGACATAATTTAAAAAAAATTCCTAAAAATGGTCCGGACAGAATTGTTGGCACCTTTGAAAAATTGTTGGTAAAGAATTTTGTTTCAAGCATGTGATGCTCGTTCAAATTCACTTGTGGCAGGTAACAGGTGTGGGCAATATGAAAACTGTCTCTTCAGAGAGGAAGAGGACTAGAACTTTAGTGCCACCTGTAGGAAGTAGCAATCCTAGAAGTCAATGTCGACCCTTTAACGAGCCTTGTTATATGACTTAGGATAAAAGCCAAAATGAGAATTCCAATTTGCAGACACTGTTTCGGGGTACTGCCCCTCGTCAGTGCAAAGTGCGAGATCTGGTTTGACTGGGTGAGAGGCGTCTGACCGGGATCCAAGAAGTAACAATCAAACCTGAAACCAGATTAAAAATAAAAATAGACACAATGTAAAGATTGAGTCAATGCGTGCCATACTAAGCTTGGAGAACACAAAGAGAAGAGAACTGTCTGAGGACTTGAAAACCAAAAATGTTGAACAATATTAACAATCTCAAGGGTACAAGACCATCTCCAGAGTTCTTGATATTCCTTTGTCCATGGTACCTGTAGCTAATCTTCCTGAACAGGGACAGAAGAGAAAAATTTAAGAAAGGTTGCAATGCAGGATAGTCCGGATGGTGGCTAAGAAGCCTCTATTAAGCCTCAAAAAAATTCAAGCGGTCCTGCAGGCTCAGGGTGCTTCAGTGTCAGCGCGAACTAACATTACCATATGAAGGGAAAGTATCAGCACCCAGGAACAGGAAATTTACTGACTAACAATGCGGAACCTCTCCATACGCCTCAGTGTAGTTTCCTGGTCATGTGAGAGAAGACCTAAAGCCCTGCGAGGTGAAGTTGGAAGATAACTGGAGAAATGTCTTCAGGTGCAGGATGCGTCCCGAGGATATCCAGTCAAGGATCCCATGAGTCCACTGATAGGGTCTGCTGTCCTTCTGGGCAGTTGTTGGAATGGGAAGGTGATGCCGATCTGCTAAAAGCAGGCCTCTTCCAAGTTCGAAAGTCAGGATCCAAAATGACATTCTAAGGGATGACAGCGCTTCCAGGGCAGAGGAGTTAACTCGGGGTGCATGCGCACAGCCAGGCCTGTCAGAGGCCGGATGTGGTCAAGGACAGGACGTTTTGAGAAAGAACAAAACGGCCGCTTCCGAGTTCGGATTGTAGAACCGGTATTACAGCTGGTTGGAGGTCAGGGGATGAGCCTATCTCTAATTTGAATAGGGCTCCACCCCTCTCCCTTTCCCCTCCTCTATCCTAAGATGTAAAAGGTATGCAGTAACTCATTCCAGCGGCCAGTGGATTCACTACTATAGTGACAGTATGGACGATCTAGGAATGCCAGCAGTGTTTATGTAAATGACCCAAAACCTCCTCCTTGCACAGTAGTTATCAAGGCATATGATGTGACGAGTATAGTTTACACATTGATCTATTCTTTGGAAGGCACGTTCTTTCTGCAATTGTCTCTCCATAGAGATTTCTTCTATTCTTCTTCTAGTCTCTCCGTACGGTGCTGTCAGGGTGTATGGAAAAGATGATAATTACTTACCAGTAATAGGATTTTCCCGAACCATGACAGCACAGTGCTTATTCCCTCCTCCCTTAGTTTTCTGGTGGTGCAAAGTCTTCCTTTTATTCACTGGTTACAAAAAAAAAGGAAAATATATGTGTCTATATAGCACTTGACTTAGGTCCAAGTATGTTTGTTGCTGTCTCTAACAGTGTGGCTACCTCTTATGCTCAGTAAATACACTGACGCTTATGGAGAGGTTTTGTAGGTTTCCTTTTCCTTGGGGCGGATACTCTCTTTCCATACGGTGTTGTCATGGTTCGGGAAAATCCAATTACCAGTAAGTAATTATCATCCATCGTAGAATAGCTTGCGGACTCCATATACAGAGCCTCAAAGTGCAAGAGCAGAATTCCCTATCAAGTAACAAAATTTTAGAAATGACACCTCTCTACCAATTAATGTACTGGGGTAGTGACAATTTTGATTCCATGAGTGAGAAATAAACTTCCTAGAAACAAACTGCAGTGGATTTTGCAGAGTAAAAATTGAAATCTGCAATTGTAGTCCCCAGTACACTGTAGTGCCCAGCTCGTGTTTCTGAAGACACGCATCCCATAAATTAATCGGACTCTCATAGCTACAGAAATACCAAACATGAGGGCACTAAAGTGGTTTAGGCACACTGTGGGGCTCAAAAGGGAGAGAGGGCCTAAGGATTTGAGAGTGCAGGATTTGCTGAATTTCTTTTGGGGGGTGAGAAGCTATAACGCTTTTCCTGTGAATTTGTGTTACCAGTGACGTGGAAGCCCCCTATGGTAACATTGACAGATGGCAGATATAAGTGGGGACTTGTTTTTTGAGGGGATTGAGATGAAGTTTTATTGGTAACATCTTACATAAAGCAAAAAAAGAATATCCAGCTCAACGAGACAGTGAAAAGTAAAAACTTGGTACTTTATTCACTTCATGTAGAAGCAGAGGATAAAAACATCAGCACAATAAGGATAAGAACACCATCTATCTACGCGTTTCAGGTGGCAAAGCACCCTTAATCATGATGATTAAGGGTGCTTTGCCACCTGAAACGCGTAGATAGATAGTGTTCTTATCCTTATTGTGCTGATGTTTTTATCCTCTGCTTCTACATGAAGTGAATAAAGTACCAAGTTTTTACTTTTCACTGTCTCGTTGAGCTGGATATTCTTTTTTTGCTTTTTGGATTCCCCACGCTTTGACACAGCGTTTCCGTGCTCCGAGTGGAACTGTTACTATGGTGAGCTGGATTTTCTTTTTCGTTAACATCTTACATAACATTATGGATCACATTAATCCTGTGCTCTCCCAAGGGATCCATTCACTACAATGAGGCAGCAGAGTTACTCTGGACTCCATCTGGACTCTGATTACCGGAGTCCTTCTATTCAGTGGTGCGCAAAACTTTGGCCGACCTCGCTTATATGCACGCTTAAACTGACGGACACAGAGATTTACATGGAAACACCGATGTAAGCGCTCAATGTAGAGCACAGGATAAATGTGAGATAAGCATTTCTGCGAGCTTTCGGAGGCAGAATGAAGAAATGAAGAGCAGGTCGAGAATTGGATGTATTTTTTTATGCCGTTCACCATGCAGTATAAGTGATTAGACAACTTTAATCTTCCGGTGGGGTGTTTATAGCGATACAAGATTTATATCTTTTTTATGCTTGGCTATTATAACACACTAAAAAACATATTTTTTTTGCAATACAAAGTTTTTGCATTCGTCATATTTTAAGAGTTATAGTTTTCTATATTTTTGCTGACAGTCCTGCGAGGACTTCCTTTATGCAGGACGAGTTGTTGTTTTTATTGGTACTTTTTTTGGGTACATGACATTTGTTGATCTTTTTCTATGCCAATTTTTAGGAGAAAGAATGAACAAAGAACAGCAATTTAGGATTTTCTTTTTATGTCGTTCACCGTGTGGTAAAACTGATAAGGCAGCTTTATTTTTCGGGTTAGTACGATTACAGCGATACCGCATTTATATAAGGTTTTAACCCCTTCACGACCTTGCCCTTTTCCTTTTTGGCGTTCTCGTTTTTCACTCCCCTCCTTCCCAGAGCCATAACTTTTTATTTTTCCATCAATATGGCCATGTGAAGGCTTGCTTTTTGTGGGACAAGTTGCACTTTTCAACGACATAATTGGTTTTAGCATGTCGTGTACTAGAAAATGGGAAAAAAATTCCAAGTGCGGTGAAATTGCAAAAAAAAAAGTGCAATCCCACACTTGTTTTTTGTTTGACTTTTTTGCTAGGTTCACTAAATGCTAAAACTGACCTGCCATTATGATTCTCCAGGTCATTACGAGTTCATAGACACCTAACATGTCTAGGTTACGTTTTATAAAGTGGTAAAAAAAATAAATTTATAAGTGGTAAAAAAAAATTCCAAACTTTGCTAAAAAAAATAAATAAATAAATTGCGCAATTTTCCGTTACTCATAGTGTCTCCATTTTTCGTGATCTGGGGTCACGTGAGGGCTTATTTTTTGCGTGCCGAGCTGGCGTTTTTAATTATTCCACTTTTCTGCAGATACGTTTTTTGATCGCCTGTTATTACATTTTAATGCAATGTCGCGGCAACCAAAAAAACATAATTCTGGCGTTTAGAATTTTTTTCTCGCTACGCCGTTTAGCAATCCGGTTAATCCTTTTTTTTTAATTGATAGATCGGGCGATTCTGAACAAGGCGATACTAAATATGTGTAGGTTTGATTTCTTCTTATTTTTTAAAACATTTTTTTTTACTTTTGCCTCTCTTCAATAGCCTCCATGGGAGGCTAGAAGCTGGCACAACTGTATCAGCTCTGCTACATAGCAGCAATCATCAGATCGCTGCTATGTAGCTGAATTGCAGGCTTGCTATGAGCGCCGACCACAGGGTGGCGCTCACAGCAGGCCGGCATCAGTAACCATAGAGGTCTCAAGGACCTCTATGGTTACCATCCTGACGCATCGCTGACCCCCCGATCATGTGACAGGGGTCGGCGATGCAATCATTAAATGCGTTTGACAGCGGCATTTAACTGGTTAATAGCGGCGGGTGAATCGCGATTTCACCCTCCGCTATTGCGGGCACATGTCAGCTGTTCAAAATTTCAGGCACATGTCAGCTGTTCAAAACAGCTGTCATGTCCTGGCTTTGAGGTGGGCTCAGCGCCGGGGCCCACATCAAAGCAGGGGACCCAACCTCTGCAGTATGTACGGCGGAGGTCGGGAAGGGGTTAAAAACAGTTAAAACAATTTTGTAAAAATAAATTATTTTTGCATCGCTTTACTCGGAGAGCTATAGCTTTTTTATTTTTCCACTGATGGAGCTGTGTGGCGGCTTGTTTTTGCAGGACAAAATGATGTTTTCAGGCACACCATTTTTATTTACATTCGACTTTTTAATCGTGTTTTATTCCTTTTTTCGGCGTTATAATGAGAAAGCAGTTTTTGCCACTTTTCAAAAAAAATTTTTTTATGGTGTTCGCTGTAGGGGTTAATTAGTGTGACAGTTTTTTAAGTCGGGTTGTTCTGGACGCAGCGATATCAAATGTATACTTTGTTTATTTTAGTTTTTCCATAAATATATATATATATATATATGTGCTGCCTCTGATTTTTGGACTTGGATAAATATTTTTTGTTCTTTATATTGTGATTTTTTTTTTTAAATATATTTTTACAACTTTTCATAGTTTTTTTTTTTTTTTTAACTTTGTTCCAGGATGGAACATCAACTGTCCCTGTCCTGATCGCTGATCTAATACTCTGCATTGCAGGGTATTAGATCAGTCTCTGGCACACAGGGAGGAAGCGTGTCAGTTCCTGCTCTCAGTAGGACTGGTCACCATATGGCGGTAATATCTGTGTTGGTCTTTGTATAGCGATTTACTTTCAGTAGCCGCCTGGTGATCTGCTGAGGCGCCCCTATTCCCACACTTAGGGTATGTGCACACATTAGGATTTCTTGCAGAAATTTTCCTGACAAAAACCGGACATTTCTGCCAGAAATCCACATGTGTTTTTACCGCGATTTTACCGCGTTTTTTCCCAAATGCATAGAATTGCGGGAAAAACGCAGAAAATCCGCAAAAAATAATGAACATGCTCATTTTTTTACCGCGATGCGTTTTTTTCACGGAAAAAAACACATCCATGTGCACAAAACATGCAGAATGCATCCTAAATGATAGAATGCATAATGTATGCGTTTTTAACCCCTTTACCCCCAAGGGTGGTTTGCACGTTAATGACCAGGCCAATTTTTACAATTCTGACCACTGTCCCTTTATGAGGTTATAACTCCGAAACGCTTCAACGGATCCTGGTGATTCTGACATTGTTTTCTCGTGACATATTGTACTTCATGATAGTGGTAAAATTTCTTTGATAGTACCTGCGTTTATTTGTGAAAAAAACGGAAATTTGGCGAAAATTTCGCAATTTTCAAACTTTGAATTTTTATGCAATTAAATCACAGAGATATGTCACACAAAATACTTAATAAGTAACATTTCCCACATGTCTCCTTTACATCAGCATAATTTTGGAACCAATTTTTTTTTTTGTTAGGGAGTTATAAGGGTTAAAAGTTGACCAGCAATTTCTCATTTTTACAACACCATTTTTTTTTAGGGACCACGTCTCATTTGAAGTCATTTTGAGGGGTCTATATGATAGAAAATGCCCAAGTGTGACACCATTCTAAAAACTGCACCCCTCAAGGTGCTCAAAACCACATTCAAGAAGTTTATTAACCCTTCAGGTGTTTAATAGGAATTTTTGGAATGTTTAAATAAAAATGAACATTTAACTTTTTTACACAAAAAATTTACTTCAGCTCCAATTTGTTTTATTTTACCAAGGGTAACAGGAGAAATTGGACCCAAAAAGTTGTTGTCCAATTTGTCCTGAGTACGCTGATACCCCATATGTGGCAGTAAACCACTGTTTGGGCGCATGGGAGAGCTCGCAAGGGAAGGAGCGCTATTTGACTTTTCAATGCAAAATTGACAGGAATTGAGATGGGACGCCATGTTGCGTTTGGAGAGCCACTGATGTGCCTAAACATTGAAACCCCCCACAAGTGACACCATTTTGGAAAGTAGACCCCCTAAGGAACTCATCTTGATGTGTTGTGAGAGCTTTGAACCCCCAAGTATTTCACTACAGTTTATAACGCAGAGCCATGCAAATAAAAAATATTTTTTTTTCCACAAAAATTATAATTTTAGCCCCCAGTTTTGTATTTTTCCAAGGTTAGCAGGAGAAATTGGACCCTAAATGTTGTTGTCCAATTTGTCCTGAGTACGCTGATACCCCATATGTGGGGGGGAACCACCGTTTGGGCGCATGGGAGGGTTCAGAAGGGAAGTAGCGCCATTTGGAATGCAGACTTAGATGGAATGGTCTGCAGGCGTCACATTGCGTTTGCAGAGCCCCTAATGTACCTAAACAGTAGAAACCCCCCACAAGTGACACCATTTTGGAAAGTAGACCCCCTAAGGAACTCATCTTGATGTGTTGTGAGAGCTTTGAACCCCCAAGTATTTCACTACAGTTTATAACGCAGAGCCATGCAAATAAAAAAAATTTTTTTTTCCACAAAAATTATATTTTAGCCCCCAGTTTTGTATTTTTCCAAGGTTAGCAGGAGAAATTGGACCCTAAATGTTGTTGTCCAATTTGTCCTGAGTACGCTGATACCCGATATGTGGGGGGGGACCACCGTTTGGGCGCATGGGAGGGCTCGGAAGGGAAGGAGCATCATTTGGAATGCAGACTTAGATGGATTGGTCTGCAGGCGTCACATTGCGTTTGCAGAGCCCCTAATGTACCTAAACAGTAGAAACCCCCCACAAGTGACCCCATATTGGAAACTAGACCCCTCAATGAACTTATCTAGATGTGTTGTGAGAACTTTGAACCCCCAAGTGTTTCACTACAGTTTATAACGCAGAGCCGTGAAAATAAAAAATCTTTTTGTTTTCCCACAAAAATTATTTTTTAGCCCCCAGTTTTGTATTTTCCCAAGGGTAACAGGAGAAATTGGTCCACAAAAGTTGTTGTCCAATTTGTCCTGAGTACGCTGATACCCCATATGTTGGGGTAAACCGCTGTTTGGGCACACAGGAGAGCTCGGAAGGGAAGGAGCACTGTTTTACTTTTTCAACGCAGAATTGGCTGGAATTGAGATCGGACGCCATGTCGTGTTTGGAGAGCCCCTGATGTGCCGAAACAGTGGAAACCCCCCAATTATAACTGAAACCCTAATCTAAACACACCCCTAACCCTAATTCCAACGGTAACCCTAACCACACCTCTAACCCTGACACACCCCTAACCCTAATCCCAACCCTATTCCCAACTGTAAATGTAATCTAAACCCTAACCCTAACTTTAGCCCCAACCCTAACTGTAGCCCCAACCCTAACCCTAACCCTAGCCCTAACCCTAGCCCTAGCCCTAGCCCTAACCCTAGCCCTAACCCTAGCCCTAGCCCTAACCCTAGCCCTAACCCTAGCCCTAACCCTAGCCCTAGCCCTAACCCTAGCCCTAACCCTAGCCCTAATGGGAAAATGGAAATAAATACATTTTTTTTTATTTTTCCCTAACTAAGGGGGTGATGAAGGGGGGTTTGATTTACTTTTATAGCGAGTTTTTTAGCGGATTTTTATGATTGGCAGCCGTCACACACTGAAAGACCCTTTTTATTGCAAAAAATATTTTTTGCAATACCACATTTTGAGAGCTATAATTTTTCCATATTTTGGTCCACAGAGTCATGTGAGGTCTTGTTTTTTGCGGGACGAGTTGACGTTTTTATTGAAAACATTTTTGGGCACGTGACATTTTTTTATCGCTTTTTATTCCGATTTTTGTGAGGAAGAATGACCAAAAGCCAGCTATTCATGAATTTCTATTGGGGGAGGCGTTTATACCGTTCCGCGTTTGGTAAAATTGATAAATCAGTTTTATTCTTCGGGTCAGTACGATTACAGCGATACCTCATTTATATCATTTTTTTATGGTTTGGTGCTTTTATAAGATAAAAACTATTTTACAGAAAAAATAATTATTTTTGCATCGCTTTATTCTCAGGACTATAACTTTTTTATTTTTTTGCTGATGATGCTGTATGGCGGCTCTTTTTTTGCGGGACAATATGACGCTTTCAGCGGTACCATGGTTATTTATATCTGTCCTTTTGATCGCGTGTTATTCCACTTTTTGTTCGGCGGTATGATAATAAAGCGTTGTTTTTTGCCTCGTTTTTTTTTTTTTTTTCTTACGGTGTTTACTGAAGGGGTTAACTAGTGGGACAGTTTTATAGGTCGGGTCGTTACGGACGCGGCGATACTAAATATGTGTACTTTTATTGGTTTTTTTTTTTTATTTAGATGAAGAAATGTATTTATGGGAATAATATTTTTTTTTTTTTCATTATTTTGGAATATTTTTTTTAATTTTTTTTACACATTTGGAAATTTTTTTTTTTACTTTTTTACTTTGTCCCAGGGGGGGACATCACAGATCAGTGATCTGACAGTTTGCACAGCACTCTGTCAGATCACTGATCTGACATGCAGCGCTGCAGCCTTCACAGTGCCTGCTCTGAGCAGGCTCTGTGAAGCCACCTCCCTCCCTGCAGGACCCGGATCCGCGGCCATCTTGGATCCGGGGCTGGAGGGAGCAGGGAGGGAGGGGAGACCCTCGCAGCAACGCGATCACATCGCGTTGCTCCGGGGGTCTCAGGGAAGCCCGCAGGGAGCCCCCTCCCTGCGCGGTGCTTCCCTGCACCGCCGGCACATCGCGATCATCTTTGATCGCGGTGTGCCAGGGGTTAATGTGCCGGGGGCGGTCCGTGACCGCTCCTGGCACATAGTGCCGGATGTCAGCTGCGATAAGCAGCTGACACCCGGCCGCGATCGGCCGCGCTCCCCCCGTGAGCGCGGCCGATCGGCTATGACGTACTATCCCGTCCAGGGTCAGATAAGCCCAGGGCACCTCGACGGGATAGTACGTCTAAGGTCACAGAGGGGTTAATGAGTTTTTATAGCGTTTTTAGCACGATAAAAACTGTACGTGTGCACATACCCTGAGGCTGCGCCATTGTAGCTGTAAATGTGGTTACCTGGTTAGGGGCTCACTCAGAAGTCTGGCCCCCCTGAACCAAACCCCTAGCTAAGCCTCGGCACAGAGGAAGGTCACTGTACACACCAATCATTGCTGGCTGTTACTGTGTCACATGCCACGTTGTCCATTCATTAATACATTTCTAAATTGAAAAAAATGCAATGTATAGGCAGAAAACACTAGCTTACAATACAAAGCAGAAGATGAGATACTCAGCGTCTTCTAAAATGTTTTAAAATCCACTGCGACATCTGTTAACCAGTCGTGGAGCAAATTGCATCATTTTTAACTGAACTTTTGTGTTTTAAACTATGGATACCACAACGTTAACCTGACGGGTCCCATTAGAAGTCAATAGGATCTATCTGGTGTAATTTTTGTCCACATTGTGATAAATCTATCTTTGCTTCTGATTTCATTTTCTAGTACTGAAAAGAAATTTGGAATGATGTGAGCTAAGGCTATATTCACACTACGCATTTTTTTAGTGTATTTTCTTCTGCAGCAAACCTGCTCTCTTGGCAGAAAAGAAGCTGCAGGAAAAAAAGCCAGTTTTGCTTGATTTTTCTTACGCTTTTTGCTGCGTTTTTGTCATGCTACATTTGTATCTTGTGCATGATGATAAAAGTTTAGTGGCTTCGTCACTGTTGTGGCGACACGCGTCGGGTCTCTGCTCCTACTGCCAATACTCCCCAGGGCTCAGCACAGGCTGTGAACAGCATTTTTACATTATCCGCTTACTTCCTGCATGGTGGGCACAGCCCCATGCGGGAAGTAAGCGGATCAATGCATTTCTATGGGTAAAGAATCGCTGCGATTCTGCACAAAGAAGTGACATGCTGCGGGTTATAAAGCGCTGCGTTTCTGCGTGGTTTTTCCCGCAGCATGTGCACAGCGGTTTGCAGTTTCCATAGGGTTTACAGGTTACTGTAAACGCAATGGAAACTGTTGCGGACCCGCAGCATCAAAATTGCCGCGGTTCCGCGGTAAAAACCGCAACGTGTGCACATAGCCTAATATTCCTTATCATGGGGATTTTCTGTATTGTAGCACAATGGTTTCTATACCCTGTTTAACTAGCTTAGTGGAACCTTTATGTGATCAAACCAGCATAATATGTCATTGTGTACTTTCTGAGAGCACACTTACTTGTTAATTTTGTTGGTCTGAAAGGAATTCAATCTAACACAGTATATGGGTTCCCACAAGCCTTTCTGTTTATGTCAGGCTTAATTACAATAGGTTTTGGTTACTTATATTTGATCTGCTATGGTATTTAGCTCAGCCTGCCGGTAATAATCATTCATGTACTGATATTTAACAGATATAACTATATCTTCAAGGCAGTGATACGTTACCTGATAGCTCAGGATTGCTGTTCATGCAGACATCTTCACTGTGCCTATTAAAACTAGCCTTTGTATTTTGTCTGGGGAGTGTTTGTGTTAAGGGGGAGGGCTCCATTACGGGCCACTTGTTATTTTGTGTAGGTCACATGTGTGACCAATTTTAAATGTTTTTAATTGTGTGCTCCATGAAGTTTTTTCTGTGACCATTGGTGTTTATCAATAAAATTTGTATTTTTTTATGTGTAATCCATTGCCTTGGGTGATCCCCTTCTTTTTGGTCTATTTCTTGTGTGTTTGTCTATGCACCATAAGGATACGGTCCGTGGAAACACACTGATATGTGCACAGACCCATGATAGAGTGCAACCTTTTTTTGTATATTGTATATGGAGGTAGCTGCTCCTGGTATGCACCTATTCACACTAGTTTGGATGTGCCAGTCGTTTTTCTGTCATTTCTATGTTCGCTTACTGACTGAGCACTCCTCCTTTCACCATGTGGTTTTTAATTGCATTTAATCACACTTGGTTCAAGCCAACCCATATGTAGGCTTTACTGAGAGAGGTGTCCACATTCACCCAAGCATGCAGACATTAGCTTTCGGTAAGTGTTCACATTTGGACAGGGAGGTCAGGGACCCATCAGAATAATGAGACCACCTTGACGATGGTTGATGGGCTCACACTATTTGGCCAAATTCTGTGCAAAGCGTCTCACAAATATTTTTCCTAATGTTCAAAAAGCCATTTTGCTACTCATATTTCATATTCGACATGCTTTGGCAGGATAGAGTGCAACCTTTTTTTGTATAATGTGCACAGACTAATTCATTTGAATGGGTCTACGTGTGTCAGTGTCTCCGGTAAGTGTGAAAACTGTCACCTCACATACTGGAGACACAGACATGTGAATGAGGCCTTAATGTCCCTGCTGAAGAAAGATTTGTGGCATAGTGAACACTCCCATTTGTCATGAATTTGACGAGCCGCAGTTGCCACTCTCTCGCTCCACCCACTTTGTCAGAGGTAGGTGAAAATAATGTGAGAAGGCCAAAAGTTGCATAACTTTAGTGCAGCTGTAAGTTGTGACAAAAGTTATATCACTTTTCAAAGCTTTTCATACCAGATTACCGCTGTAAAAGCTTCAAATAGGGCCCATTGAGTTTTATGATCAACCAACAAAGATGATGACACACATGTAAAAAGGTTTCAAATCTGGGATGAAAATTCAATTTCTACAGCTTTAGTCACCTTAACTGAATCTTTGCAGTCTCCAAGTGTTTGATTCAATGGGGTCAGAACGTCCTTAATGTCAATGGGACCCCCGGCTTCTGTGTCAGTGGAACACTGCTTGGAGTGATCTATACTTTTCATCTGTCCTATAGGTGGAGGACCAATATTACTGGAAGAAGCTGGGGGCATCAATGGTGGGCTGGAAAGTGACTGTGCCGGAGGAACTAAAATGAAGAAAAATAAAGAATGATGAAAATCTTATTCAACACAAACAATGACAGAAAAATGCTGACCTATTCCTAACAATATCTATGTTATTGTCATATTCCAACAATAAGCTAGGATGAGATCATCCCTTTCAGCTTTTTTTTCTGGTTAATATGCAATAAAGGAAACTCGACAGGTCCCCCATAACCTCCAACCCACCAGTTTGTACAGTCTGTTTTTAATATGTAAATTTCCATTTGACTAGTCAATAGTTTCCCCAGACTAGTGGTCCCGCTCAGCATGTTATCACGCCCCTGAGGACTTGTAGACCTGATCTGCAAGAGCTGACACGTACGTGTGACTTTCTTGCCGACACGTCATTGCACCTCTCCAGCCAGGTGTACGATTCCCGACCATAGAGGCACACTGTGCATGTCCGGGAAAAAAAGAAAGCTGATGTCCACAGAGGAGCTGAAGATCAGCCATCTGAACAGAGCTTCTTCGCTTCCAGACGGGCGCAGTGTGCCTCTGTAACCAGCTTCAAGTTGCAAAAAAAAAAAAAAATGCAATTCTAACATTATTTATTCTTACGGTGAACAAAATTTGCAATATGATTCTGCTCATCAGTACGATTACGGCGATACCAAAAATGTTCAGTCTTATTATTATTTAGTGGTGAAAAAAAAATTGTTGGGGTCGTGTCACCATTTTCCGAGACCCATAATGTTTTCATTTTTCAGGTGCATGAAGCTGAGTGAAGGCTTATTTTTTACAGGGCGAGACATCGTTTTTATTGATACCATTTTGAAATAAATATGATGTTTTGATCGCCGGTTACAGCATTTTTTGTGGTACTGAAGTGACTAACAAAAAAAGTAATTTTGCCGTCCTTGAAGTTTTGCCGCTTATGGTGTTTACCATTTGGGTTATTAATTTTTATATTTTGACAGAGCAGTCTTTATTATCTTTATTTTTAACATGTGATCGTTTGGCCGCTGCATATAGTGAATATCACTGTCTCTTCTGAAGCCCCGGCCACAAAAGGCACTGTGCAAAAAGACTTCCTTAACCCCTTCATGACCAGGGGATTTTTCGTTTTTCCGTGTTCGTTTTTCGCTCCCCTCCTTCCCAGAGCCATAACTTTTTTATTTTTCCGTCAATTTGGCCATGTGAGGGCTTATTTTTTGCGGGACGAGTTGTACTTTTGAACGACATCATTGGTTTTAGCATGTCGTGTACTAGAAAACGGGAAAAAAATTCCAAGTGCGGTGAAATTGCAAAAAAAGTGCAATCCCACATTGGTTTTTTGTTTGGCTTTTTTGCTAGGTTCACTAAATGCTAAAAATGACCTGCCATTATGATTCTCCAGGTCATTACGAGTTCATAGACACCAAACATGACTAGGTTATTTTTTATCTAAGTGGTGAAAAAAAATTCCAAACTTTGCTAAAAAAAAAAAAAAAAAATTGCGCCATTTTCCGATACTCGTAGCGTCTCCATTTTTCGTGATCTGGGGTCGGTTGAGGGCTTATTTTTTGCGTGCCGAGATGACGTTTTTAATGATAGCATTTCGGTGCAGATACGTTCTTTTGATCGCCCGTTATTACATTTTAATGCAATGTCGCGGCGACCAAAAAAATGTAATTCTGGCGTTTCGAGTTTTTTTCCCGCTACGCTGTTTAGCGATCAGGTTAATACTTTTTTTTATTTGATAGATCGGGCAATTCTGAGCGCGGCGATACCAAATATGCGTAGATTTGATATTTTTTTTTATTGATTTATTTTGATTGGGGCGAAAGGGGGGTGATTTAAACTTTTATGTTTTTTTTTATTTTTTTCACATTTTTTTAAACTTTTTTTTTTTTAACTTTTGCCATGCTTCAATAGCCTCCATGAGAGGCTAGAAGCAGGCACAAGCCGATCGGCTCTGCTACATAGCAGCGATCTGCTGATCGCTGCTATGTAGCAGAATTGCACGTGTGCTGTGAGCGCCGACCACAGGGTGGCGCTCACAGCGACGGGCAATCAGTAACCATAGAGGTCTCAAGGACCTCTATGGCTACAATGGAGACGCATCGCCGACCCCCGGACATGTGACGGGGGTCGGCGATGACGTCATTTCCGGCCGCCCGGCCGGAAGCGGTAGTTAAATGCCGCTGTCTGCGTTTGACAGCGGCATTTAACTAGTTAATAGGTGCGGGCAAATCGCGATTCTGCCCGCGCCTATTACGGGCACATGTCAGCTGTTCAAAACAGCTGACATGTCCCGGCTTTGGTGCGGGCTCACCGCGGAGCCCTGCATCAAAGCAGGGGAGCCGGCATCGGACGGTATAGTACGTCCGATGCCGGTAAGGGGTTAAAGAGGTTTTCAACTTACAGTGGAGGTGGACCCCAAACACTCTAAAATACCTTAAATAACACACAGAATGGGTACTCACCCTCCCCAGGCCCGATGCCACCTTCCGCCACTGCTCCAGTCTCAGTGTTCTGGCAGCAGTGCTGATGTCACTTTGACAGCTCGCGTCACCACTATAACCAATCACTGAGATCAGTAATTCGTCACAGCAGTGATGTGCGCTGTAGTCATGAAGTCAGAAAACCAAGATGCGGAAAGCTTGACCTGGGGAGGGTGAGTACCTTCTCTGCTTGTTATTGTAGGTATTTTACAGCATTCTGAGTCCAGTTTTCTGAAACTGGAGAAATTCCATCAAAATGGTTTTAGGAACAGCTAAAAAAAAAAGTCACTGCAGTCTTTTGTGTCACTCCCCATCATACATCAATGTCCTCGCTATATATATATCTGGAAAATCCCCAGAAAAAGAAAAAAAAAATAAAGCTCTATAGCACCAGGTTTACATTGAAATTAATATATAAAGACACAGATGATTGGCCTCGGGGAGACCAAAACATCCAACACCGCGGAGACACCATCACGTGTTTCTCAACGCAGTGATTCCAGAACACTGCCCCCATCCCTTATGGGAAATATGCAGATGCATGTAAAGAAGCTGCGGAGACACCATCACGTGTTTCTCGACGCAAGCAGTGAATAGCCAGGCCTTTCCCCGGGAAGGAACAACCACGGGAAGGGCAGCATCCTATGAAGGAAAGCCACCTATGCCAAGCATGGTATCCATCCACAGACAGCTGTTTCGGGGTTTTTGCCCCTCATCAGTGTGGAGTAGGAATCTGGCTATTAGGAGCAGTGCCTAGTAAAAAGGCTATAAAGGCACAGATGATTGGCCTCGGGGAGACCAAAACATCCAACACCGCGGAGACACCATCACATGTTTCTCAACGCAGTGATTCCAGAACACTGCCCCCATCCCTTATGGATGTCTGTGGATGGATACCATGCTTGGCATAGGTGGCTTTCCTTCATAGGATGCTGCCCTTCCCGTGGTTGTTCCTTCCCGGGGAAAGGCCTGGCTATTCACTGCTTGCGTCGAGAAACACGTGATGGTGTCTCCGCAGCTTCTTTACATACATTGAAATTAATGACCTGCCACTTGTCTACCTTGTTTTACTTTTCATTCCTGTAGAGACTGACAGTACACTAGAACAAAGCCTCGGTATATCAACCCGTTAGTGACAGAGCCAATTTTTACCTTAATGACCAGGTCAAATTTTTTAAATCTAACCAGTGTCCCTTTATGAGGTTATAGCTCTGGAACACTTCAATGGATCCCACTGATTCTGAGAATGTTTTTTTTAGTGACATATTGTACTTCATGATAGTAGTAACACTTGTTTGATACGACTTGCTTTTATTTGTGACAATATAGGAAATTTGGCAAAAAATTCACAATTTTCAAACTTTTAATTCTTACACCCTTAACCCCTTCATGACCCAGCCTATTTTGACTTTAATGACCTGGCCGTTTTTTGCAATTCTGACCAGTGTCCCTTTATGAGGTAATAACTCAGGAACGTTTCAACGGATCCCGCTGATTCGGAGTTTGTTTTTTTGTGACATATTGGGCTTCAGGTTAGTAGTAAATTTAGGTCGATAATTTTTGCGTTTATTTGTGAAAAAAATCTGAAATTTGGCGAAAATTGTGAAAATTTCGCAATTTTCAAATTTTTAATTTTTATTCTGTTAAGACTAGGACTACTGGACTTGTGACCCCGACTAGAACTACTGAAGTGCAAGTAGTCAAAATGACAATACCAGTAGTCCTAATGTTAAACCAGAGAGTTATGTGACACAAAATAGTTAAATAACATTACCCACATGTCTACCTTACATCAGCACAATTTTAAAAACAAAATTTTTTTTTTGCTAGGTAGTTATAAGGGTTAAAATTTGACCAGCGATTTCTAATTTTTACAACAAAATTTACAAAACCATTTTTTTATCCACCTCACATTTGAAGTTAGTTTGAGGGGTCTATATGGCTGAAAATACCCAAAACTGACATCATTCTAAAAATTACACCACTCAAGGTGCTCAAAACCACATACAAGAAGTTTATTAACCCTTCAGGTGCTTCACAGCAGCAGAAGCAACATGGAAGGAAAAAATGAGCATTTCACTTATTAGTCACAAAAATAATCTTTTAGCAACAATTTTTTTTTATTTTCCCATGGGTAAATACAATTTCTCCCGAGTACGCCAATACCCCATATGTGATGGGGAACCACTGTTTGGGCGCACGACAGGGCTCGGAAGGGAAGGAGCGCCATTTGACTTTTTGAATGAAAAATTGGCTCCAATCTTTAGCGGACACCATGTCGCATTTGGAGAGCCCCTGTGTGCCTAAACATTGGTGCTCCCCCACAAGTGATCGCATTTTGGAAACTAGACCCCCAAGGAACTTATCTAGATGCATAGTGAGCACTTTGAACCCCCAGGTGCTTCACAAATTGATCCGTAAAAAAGAAAAAGTGCTTTTTTTTCCCACAAAAAATTTCTTTTAGCCTCAATTTTTTCATTTTCACATGGGCAACAGGATAAAATGGATCCTAAAATTTGTTGGGCAATTTCTCCTGAGTACATCAATACCTCACATGTGGGGGTAAACCACTGTTTGGACACGGCAGGGCTCGGAAGGGAAGGAGCGCCATTTGACTTTTGAATTAAAAATTAGCTCCAATCGTTAGCGGACACCATGTCGCGTTTGGAGAGCCCTCGTGTGCCTAAACACTGGAGCTCCCCCACAAGTGACCCCATTTTGGAAACTAGACCTCTTAAGGAACTAATTTAGATGTGCGGTGACCACTTTAAACCCCCAAGTGCTTCACAGAAGTTTATAACGCAGAGCCATGCAAATAAAAAATCATTTTTCTTTCCTCAAAATTATTTTCTTTATCGCCTCTCATTGGGGGACACAGGAACCATGGGTGTATGCTGCTGCCACTAGGAGGCTGACACTATGCAAATAAAAAAGTTAGCTCCTCCTCTGCAGTGTACACCCCACCGACTGGCATTATACTCTTCAGTTTAGCTTAGTTTCAAGACGCATGGGTAAGGGAAGTTGTATCCTCGGGATACAAGATAAAGTTCGTTTCACGACCCCGGGATCGTTTCTTCAAATCCCGTCCTCCAAGAGATCCCCCTCTAGTTCCGGGTTTCTTTGCAGCCATCGCTTCTCTTCTCAAAGCCGGGGTAATCGTTCCCGTCCCAGAAAAGGAACGGTTCACGGGTTTATACTCGATCCTTTTTGTGTACCGAAAAAAGACGGCAAGGTTCGCCCCATTCTGGACCTCTTATTGCTGAACAGGAGAGTTCGTCTGAGACACTTCAGGATGGAATCCCTTCGTTCAGTAATTGCTTCCATGGAGGCCCAGGAATTTCTGTGCTCAATAGACATCCAGGACGCCTACCTCCATGTCCCGATATTTCCCGGATATCACTGCGCTTTGCAGTGCTCCGGGAACATTTTCAGTTTGTCGCCCAGCCGTTTGGCCTCGCAACCGCTCCAAGGGTGTTCACGAAGATCATGGCGGCACTGATGGCCATCTCGAGAGTCAGAGGCCTGGTCCTATTTCCATACCTCGACGACATCCTCATCAAGGCTCCGTCCTTTTCTCAGGCTCACGAAAGCCTGTCCAATGTTCTCGACACCTTAGCCCATTTCGGGTGGCTGGTCAACCAGAAGAAGTCCCTGCCTTATTCCTTCTCGGCGCATCATCTTTCTGGGCATGCTCTTCGACACTCGTCAGACCAGAGTCTTCCTTCCCAAAGACAAGAGATCCACCCTTTGTCGGGACATACGCTTGCTCCAGGGTCCTCGGCCTCCCTCCCTCCGATCGGCCGTGAAGGTTCTGGGGAGGATGGTAGCAACATTGGAAGCGATTCCGTTCGCCCAATTTCATTTGCGACCCATTCAGCTAGCCATTCTGTCTCAATGGGACAGGTCTGTCTTCTCCCTGGATCGGCCGATCCGACTCTCTTCTCGGGTCAAACGGTCTCTCAACTGGTGGCTGACGTCACCTCTCTACTCCCAGGGCAAGTACTTCCTTCCAGTTCACTGGCAGTTGGTGACGACGGACGCCAGCCTGCTCGGCTGGGGTGCGGTTTTTCACCACCTGACGGTCCAGGGCCGTTAGTCATCGCAGGAGTCAGCTCTGCCAATCAATGTCCTCGAAATTCGGGCCATCTTTCTGTCCCTCCGCCACTGGGAAAGGATTCTCAGGGGCCTGCCAGTCCGGATCCAGACGGACAACGCCACGGCTGTGGCATATGTCAACCATCAGGGGGGACCCGGAGCTCCTTGGCCCTTGCCGAGGTATCCAAGATCCTCCTTTGGGCAGAGGCAACAGTTCCGGTGATATTCGCAGTGCATATCCCCGGCGTGGACAACTGGGCCGCCGACTTCCTCAGCCGCGAGGGCCTTGCGGCAGGGGAATGGTCCTTGCATCCGGAGGTCTTCCATCAGTTTTGTCTTCGATGGGGGACTCCGGACGTGGATCTCACGGCGTCTCGAATGAACAGGAAGGTTCCGCAGTTCGTCTCCAGGTCTCGCGATCCTCTCGCAGTGGGCGTCAACACTCTGGCCATCCCTTGGTCACAGTTCGTGCTGCCCTACCTGTTCCCACCCCTTCCATTACTTCCCAAACTGTTGAAGAAGATCAAAGCGGAAGGGGTGCCGGTCATCCTGATCACCCCGGATTGGCCCAGAAGAGCTTGGTTCGCAGAGCTCGTCAACCTTCTCGCGGACGCTCCCTGGCGCCTTCCAGACAGGCCCGATCTGCTGTCTTAGGGTCCGATCTGCCACCCGAATTCTCGATCGCTCAGTTTAACAGCGTGGCTGTTGAGACCGCGGTTCTAAGAGCGTCCGGCCTTTCGGACCGGGTGATTCACACCATGATTCAGGCTCGGAAGCCTTCGTCTTCCAGGATCTACTACCGTACCTGGAAGGCTTACTTCCGTTGGTACGAGTCCAACCGCGTTCCATCTATGACCTTTTCCCTGCCTTCTCTTTTGGTCTTCCTTCAGGCAGGACTGGATTCGGGCCTGGCTCTTAGCTCCCTGAAGAGCCAGGTTTCTGCGCTTTCCATCCTCTTTCAGAAGACTTTAGCTTCTCGGCCACAGGCTAAGACCTTCCTTCAAGGAGTAGCCCACGCTGTCCCGCCGTACAGGGCCTCTGTGGATGCATGGGGTTTAAACCTGGTACTGGACGTTCTGAGGGTTTCTTCCTTTGAGCCCCTTAGGGAGATTTCTCTATCAGTTCTATCTTGGAAGGTGACCTTTCTTGTGGCCATCACGTCTATTCGCCGCGTTTCCAAGTTGGCGGCCTTGTCTTGCCGTCCTCCGTTTTTGGTCATTCACCAGGACAAGGTGGTCTTCCGGCTCCCACCTTCCTTTCTTCCTAAGGTGTTTTCCACCTTCCACCTCAACGAGGACATCGTTCTACCTTCATTTTGTCCAGCTCCGACTCATCCTCTGGAGTGATCGTTGAACAAGCTGGACCTCGTCAGGGCAGTGAGGATCTACCTGGATAGAACCTCCATTTTCCGGAAGACGGATTCCCTTTTCGTCATTCCTGATGGCACACGCAGAGGCCAACTGGCTTCTAAGGTGCCTATTGCTCGCTGGATCAGAATGGCAATTTTGGAGGCTTACCGGGTCAAGAACAGAGTGCCCCCTCCTGGGATTAAGGCTCACTCTATCCGGGCAGTCGGCGCCTCCTGGGCGGTGCGCCACAGGGCTTCCGCCCTACAGCTTTGCAAAGCGGCAACTTGGTCTTCCTTCCACATGTTCGCCAAATTTTACAAAGTCCATACCTACGCTTCGGCGGACGCCAGCCTAGGCAGAAGGATCTTGCAGGCGGCAGTGGTGAGTCCTTTGACCTGATGGAAGTCTGTTTTCCCGCCCTAAGGACTGCTTTGGGACGTCCCATGGTTCCTGTGTCCCCCAATGAGAGGCGATAAAGAAAACAGGATTTTTGGTTGCTTACCGTAAAATCTGTTTCTTGAAGCCTCCATTGGGGGACACAGCTCCCTCCCAATGTTTCTGTTATATATTCTATGACTGTTCTCACGTTTACAGTTCTCAAGTTTGTGGTTATGGTTTTTCAACCTTGTTCATTATCTCCTACTGCTTTCTCACTAACTGAAGAGTATAATGCCAGTCGGTGGGGTGTACACTGCAGAGGAGGAGCTAACTTTTTTATTTGCATAGTGTCAGCAGCATACACCCATGGTTCCTGTGTCCCCCAATGGAGGCTCCAAGAAACAGATTTTACGGTAAGCAACCAAAAATCCTGCTTTTTAGCTCGCAATGTTTTATTTTCACAAGGGTAACAGGAGAAATTGGACCCCAAAAGTTGTTGTGCAATTTCTCCTGAATACAGTGATAACCCATAAGTAGGGAAAACTATTGTTTGGGCACACGCCTTCTTGCGTTTGAAAAGCCCCTGATGTACCTCAACAGTGAAACCCCCCCCCCCCCCCAAAAGAAACCCCATTTTGGAAACCAGACCCCTCAAAGAATGTATCCAGATGTGTGGTGAGAACCTTGAACTCCCACATGCTCCACATAAGTTTATATTGTAGAGCTCTGGTTGCGAAAGGGGCAAACCACATTTTTCGCACAAAATTGTAGTTTTAGCCATAAATGTTATATTTTCACAAGGGTAACAGGAAAAGTGGCTCCCAAATTTGGTGCTCAATTTATCCTGACTATGCCGCTACCCCATATGTAGGGGAAAACAATTTTTTGGCTATTGGAGGGCTTGGAAGTGAAGAAGTGCCCTTTGAGTTTTGAAGCATAAAATTGACTGGCCATGTGGCATTTGGAGAGCCCCCGATGTCCCTTAACAGTGGAAAGCCCCCACAAGTGACCCCATTTTGGAAATTACACCTCTCAAGTGAGCACCTTGAACCCTCAAGGTACTTAAATAGTGGAAAAAAAATCACATTTTTCCCACAAAAATGTATGTTTAACCCCATTTTTTTTATTTTCATAAGGGTAACAGGAGAAAATGGCCCCTAAAATTTGTTGTGCAATTTCTGCTGAGTATGCCTATAGCCCATATGTAGGGGAAAATTACTGTTTGGGCACACGGCAGGGCTTTGGAAAGGAAGGAAACTACACCCTTGAAGGATTTTATCCAGGGGTACAGTGAGCATTTTGAAGCCACAGGTACTACACAGAATTTGAAAACATTAAGTCGTCATATGAAAAATTTTCATTTTGCTTCACACAAAAATGTTCTTTTAGCCCTAAATTTGTAATTTTCACAATGGATCTTAGGTGAAAATAGACCCCTTAATTTGTTACGCAATTTCTCCTGAACGTGATGATACCCCATATGTGGTCAAAAACTTCTGTTTGGGAACATGGCAGGGCGAGGAAAGGAGAGCGCGCTATTTCTCTGGAATAAATTGTGAATGCCATGTCTCATTTGGAGAGCCTCTGACATGCGAAACAGCAGAAACCCCCCACAAGTGACCCCATTTTGGAAACTAGACCCCTCATGGAATTCAATTAGGGTGTACTGAGAATTTTTAACCTACAGGTGATTCACAAAAATTTATAACATTTAGATGTGAGAATAAAAAATTAAAGTTTTTCCACTAGAATACTGTTTTAGCACCAAATTTATAATTTGCAAGAGGGGGAATGGGAGAAATTGCACCCCACAATTTTTTATCCAATTTCTACCGAATGTGGCAGTACCCCATATGTGATTTTACTGTTTCAGCATATGACAGGGATCGGATGACAAGGAGCGCTACTTGACTGCAGATTTTGTTTGTTTAGATTGTGGGCTCTTATAACTGAGCTCCTAGGGTGCCAGAACAGCAGAAACTTCTCCCAGGTGACCCAATATTAGAAACTTCACTGCCTAAGGAATTCTTATAGGAGTGTAGTGAGTATTTTCTTTTCCAAAAGTTTTATTAGAATTTTAACTTTTAACCGGGAAGGGTAGATTAGGGAGGGACGGGAGGGAGAGGTTGGGATATGGAGGTGGGGAAAATAAACCCCTATAGCAATAGGGGAAACAGGTATCGTACTGTAGATTAGTATAAACAGTGATATGGAATGAAATTACACAGTAGGTTATTAAAATGACATAAGTAATACTTTGTGCAGATTCGCTAGGTAGGCATTTAAAGCTATAGTCAGTAGGTATTAGAATGCAAAGGCCTGTTGTGAGTTTTAAGCTTGATGTATATTGTATGGTAGCTTATCAAGTCCGGGAACACCCTTGGGTGACCCTGCGACAATGTGGGCAGCAAAAATAACTGGCTCATTATCAAAGCTAATTATTGGGAAGAAATATAACTATAATCCATAGGAAGCGTAGTAAAGATAGATGTCAAAATATGCAGAACAGAACTACAATTCAGGCAGGACACTTAAAGGTTTCAGAAGGTTTCAGACCGTGTTGCTGCAGGAAGGATAGACCCTCTATAGGGGATGCCTCAGATGCTGTATTTATGCAAGATGATCCGGTGCTTGACGGATTAAAAAAGAGCGCAAATTTATCTATTATTAGGGATTGTTCATCCATTTTTTTGTTAAACCGATCGCAGAAATTTTTTAACAAATTGTCTATATCTAGTTCTGTGGGAGGTCTTTTTGTAGCTCTCACCCCCTCTGTACTGGCGAAAAAGCATGTAGCTTCTTTGGTGTAGTCCCCCTCCTCCTGATTAAAATAATCACTGGGTCTCTGTAATTGTGCAGCTTGAGGGTAGTGATTTGTATGTGGTTCATCATCCGGTCTAGCCGGTGTTGTTTCTGGATCTCTGACCCTATGCCCCTCTGTCATCTGGGGTCTGGGTTGGGGCACAAACACTGGGGCATCATATTTTAGTGAGCGGCTGGCAGCCTGCCTTTTAATATTCCAGGCTGCAGTGTCTCCTTGAGCTGTGTGTGGGGCAGTGGGTGGGGTTTCTGCCTCTCGTTTGCTCCCCTGGCCCGTTTGTGTATGGAGGGCTGTGGCACCCTCTCTTATCCTGGTGTCCGTGCCAGCCCTAGGTGAAAAGACTGAGTGCCCCAGGGACTTCAGTGTGGGAGCCGCCGGTTTCAATGGCTCACCTGTGCTGTCCTGTGTAGCCGGGTCTGTGTTTGGCCCTCTATGAGCGGGGCCGCCGCTCACTGTGGGCAGAGTTGTGGGCAGGATCTCCTCCTTTCTCCCTCTCCCCGACCCTGCCTGATTATGGAGGGCCGTGTCTCCGAGAGCAATCTCGGTAGTTGCGCTGGCCTTATTTGGCAAATTAGGGGGCTCTGGGGACTCCGCAGCGTGAGCCGGCCGTAGCAGAAGCTCACCTGGAGTTTTCCCATCGGCTGTGTTGGAGCCCGTCTCCTTGAGAGCGATACCGCCGTGTGATGTGGGCGGAGCTGTGGGCGGGGCCTCCCGCTTTCCTCCGGTCCCCATCCCCACCGACATTTGCAGAGCCGCGGCTGTGATCCTGGGAGCCGCACCGGTCTGTGGGACTGGGGCAGAGGGTCTCTTGGTATTTAGTGGGAGCCGCCCGCGGAGAGAACCTACCCGGTGACTCTCCCGCAGTCGGCTCGGCGTTCCTTCCTCCGAGATCGATGCCGCTGCGAGTGGTGGGCGGGGTTTCAGCCCCTCTCCTGCTTCCCAGCTTCGTCGGCTCACGCGAGGCCGCGGCTTTGGGCCTGTTCGTGGAGGCAGTTCCTGACCGTGCAGAAACACTGGAGGGTCCCCTAGTTATCAGCGCGGGGGCCGCTGTGGATGTGCGCCCTTCGTGCGGACCTCTCATAGCCGGATCTGGTCTTGGTCCCGATGGCACATTCGTGTGCAGTCCTCCGTTCTCCTGTGTGTGCAGGCCCGCAACAGGGCCGCGGCTGGGGTCCGCATGTCTTGATACTGTTTGTGCCTTCATTAAAGGGACACTGTCACCTGAATTTGGAGGGAACAATCTTCAGCCATGGAGGCAGGGTTTTGGGGTTTTTGATTCACCCTTTCCTTACCCGCTGGCTGCATGCTGGCTGCAATATTGGATTGAAGTTCATTCTCTGTCCTCCATAGTACACGCCTGCACAGTCTGTAATCTTGCCTTGTGCAGGCATGTACAGCGAAGGACAGAGAATGAACTTCAATCCAATATTGCAGCCAGCATGCAGCCAGCGGGTAAGGAAAGGGTGAATCAAAAACCCCGCCTCCATGGCTGAAGATTGTTCCCTCCAAATTCAGGTGACAGTGTCCCTTTAAAGCCGTTTTTTTTTTCCTGCATTCTGTTCTTGCTCATTTTAGTTAAGCTTAAGAGGGGTCTCTTCCCAAAAAGTACGCAATATGCCGCTAATAATGAGGGATTTTGTAGGAGCTCCTGTGTCACAGGTCTACTCCTGATCCCCAGCAAGCCACGCCCCCCTGTAGTGAGTATTTTGAACCCATAGGTGTCTCATAGAGTTTTATAACATTGAGATGTGGAAATTACATTTTAGTGGAACAAATTTTTCATGAACCACAAAGGTAAGCAAGAGAAACGGAACCCCATAATGTATTGGGCAATTTCTCCCGAATGCGGTGAGGCCCCACATGTTGCCAGTACCCTTAGGCCACACGTCAGGGCTGAGAAGGTAGGAACGCTATTTGGCTTTTGGAGCACAGATTTTGCTAGGATAGTTTGCGAGCGACATTTGCGGAGTCCCAAAGGTACCAGAACAGCAGAAAACTCCCAAAGTGTCCCCATTGTAGACACTGCATGTCTCAATGAATTCATCTACGGCTGTAACAACTATTTTGTAACATCCACACCAGGCTTTTTTTCTGGAGAAATGCAAATATGCCAGTGTACTGCTCAAACATTGTGCCCCTATACAGTGCAGAGGCCCCATACATTGTGCCCAGCATGTACTTCTGGTTACAGGCACCCCGTATATTAAGTTCTCTCTCCCCCCAGTACAATAATGCCAAAAATAAGGCCGCTTACTGTGGTTTAGGCACAGTGTGGCTCAGAATGAGGGGGCAATTGAATTTGGGAGCGCAGAATTCACTGGATTTAATTTGAGGGGGTGCTGGAGCTGTGTCGCTTTTCCAGAGACCTTGTTGTAACAATAAAGTGGAACCTCTTACAGTTCCAGTAACAGAGGACGCACATGAGTGGGGGCTGGTTATGTGTGAGATAAATTAGGGGTTTTATTGGTAACATTTTGGGGTACAAAACATTTTTGATCGCTTCCAGAATAAGGCTGTGATCACATTCTTGAGTTCTACGCTGACCACACTTATGTTGGGGTTTCTGTGTAAATTCCATAAAAATGCAATTCAGACGAAACCCCCAACAGAGCCACCCACCGTAATGAGGCAGATGGAGACACTTTAGAGTCCGTATCGCATCTGCTCCGGAAGTATCCATCTTTTTAAGCATACACAGATCTGTGGTCGCCCAAATTTGCGCGATAAAGACTCCTAAAATGAGGGGACACGGACAAAAAAAGATCAGTCCAAACTGATTCCATTTACCTCATAAGTGAGTGCTTCTGTCTGGTTTTTTTTCCTGAATCGCTGTTTTGGGGAAATTACATGGAAATCCAGACGTAAGCGTTCAGGGGAAAGTGTAGGATAAATGTGAGCTAAGCCTTATACTGATTTTCATAAGCGCTCAGCCTTATTCTGATTGTTGGGAGGTAGAAAGAACAAATAAACAGCAGTACAAGAATAGTTATTCTTTTTGCATGATTTACATTGTGATATAAGTGATTAGACAGATTTATTCTTTGAGTCGGTGCGATTACAGCCTTTACATAGTTTTTTTTAGGTTTTGCTGCTATCGCACAGAAAAAATGTTTATGTTTTGTGGGACGAGTTTCAGATTTTTTTTCGTACCATTTTGGGTACATAATATTTTGTTTTTTATTGGGATTTTTCAGACTCAAAATGGACAAAAACCAACAATTTGGGTATTGTTTTTATGTTTTTGAGGCGTTCTCCAAGCAATAAAAGTGAGAGCAATTTGTTCATCGGGTCAGCACGATTACAGCGACACCAGATTTATATTTTTTTTAATGCTTTACTATTTTTTTTACACACTAAAAACAATATTTAATAAAAATGAATTTGTTATTGCATCGTCATATTCTGAGAGCTGTAAGTTTTTTTTTTGCCAAATGAGCCAAATTAGGACTTGTTTTTGTGGGACGGTTTGGTGTTTTCATTTATACCATCTTTTTTACATATGACTTTTTGATCACTTTTTATTCACTGATAAAAAAGCGACATCATCTTTGGCATGTTTTTCCGTATTTTTTTACGCTTTTCGCCAAATTGAATAAATAATGCGCCAGTTTTATAGAGCTGGTCGTTCCGGAAGAGGTGATACCAATTATGTGTAATTTTTTGTTACTTTTTCTTTTATCACAAACGTTGTGTTTTGAGTGGCAAAACAGCTTTTCGTGATTTGTGTGCTTTTTTGTGCATTTTAACTTTTTTCATTTTATTACACTCTTTCACTGTGGAACATGTATAATTTTTACTTTGATCACTGGTTTCATATACTGCAGTACTCGTGCACCGCAGTACATGAGAGACTGTCAGTGTCTCACTGACACAGCCTGTGAGACCCAGCTTATTGCTGGATCTTACAGGCCACTGTACCCTGGGGTCATCACATGACCTCAGGGTATCATGGTAACCATCGGGAACCGCGATTCTCATCGCAGGGGTCCGATTGTTACTAAGGGGGTCTTGTGACCCCCCTTGCAACAACTTAAATACAGCTGAAGCGACTGACTGCAGTATTTAAGGGGTTAATCGGCCCCAATCAGCCGCTAAACCGGCTGGGTCCGATACTGCAGGGTATCAGCTGTCACGTACAGCTGAGACCCGCGGGAATTGCTGCTGCCGAGCGGCCGGATTCGCTTATTCCCCATTTTAAAACAGCAATGAGGGAAGAAGGCGTTTTACACCTGCGGATTCCAATTATGGAACAGGTGTAAAATGCTGTGGAATCCGCAAAAAGAATTGACATGCTGCGGAAAATAAACCGCGGAATGTTCAGCAGCATGGGCACTGTGGATTTAGCTTTCCATGGGTTTACATGGTACTGTACAACGCATGGAAAACTGCTGCGAATTCACAGCGTCAATTCCGCAGCCAAATCCGCAATGTGTGCACATACCCTGAATGTAGGAGCTATTGATGGAAAATCACGTAGACGGTCATACATGGCCGGCTGTGTCACTGTCCCATGCTATTTCTCCCGGTATCCAGCCTTAGTCATACATGATGAGTTATCATTCAGCTCCAGGATCAAGATCTCTGAGTCAGAAATAAGCATCCGTGCCTGGCGGCCCCACGGTCTCCTACCTGCTGGACAGCCCTGTAATGGAGCGGGCACCCTCTTGTTCAGGGGCGTACGTTTACCCCCTCCTGCAGTTTGCAAACCATAAGAGAGCTGTGGAGGGTCGTTCCAGCCTCTCTCTAAGTTGCCTGATAAAAGAAATGAAAAACAAGGAAAATCATCAAATTATTGGCAAAAATTCAGACTCGACTACAGGTGGATACAGCAATCTGCTCCGTAGATCTCACCACGAAAACGACACGAGACAAATTCTGATAAGCAATGACTGGGTCTCCGTAAGTTGCTGTGTCGGCTGAGATTAGGGGCTGCTGTGTGTAGGGGGTGGTCATGCTGACTGGAAATTGGGGGAATACACTGTAGAAGTTGGGTGCTGTCTTCACAGGTTGTCGCACCAACTAGGAAAGTCTAAATCCACTGGTGAAGTGGGGAGGGCTGCTGCACCCATTGGATAAGTGAGGGGAGCTTCTGCACCCAATAGGGAACTGGAGGAACACGGGGGTACTGTACTCAACTAGGGGAAGATGGGGGTACTACTACACCCAGCTGCTGCACCCATTGGATAAGTGAGGGGAGCTTCTGCACCCTATAGGGAACTGGAGGAACACGGGGGGTACTGTACTCAGCTAGGGGAAGATGGCGGTACTACTACACCCAGCTGCTGCACCCATTGGATAAGTGAGGGGAGCTTCTGCACCCTATAGGGAACTGGAGGAACACGGGGGTACTGTACTCAACTAGGGGAAGATGGGGGTACTACTACACCCAGCTGCTGCACCCATTGGATAAGTGAGGGGAGCTTCTGCACCCTATAGGGAACTGGAGGAACACGGGGGGTACTGTACTCAGCTAGGGGAAGATGGGGGTACTACTACACCCAGCTGCTGCACCCATTGGATAAGTGAGGGGAGCTTCTGCACCCTATAGGGAACTGGAGGAACACGGGGGGTACTGTACTCAGCTAGGGGAAGATGGCGGTACTACTACACCCAGCTGCTGCACCCATTGGATAAGTGAGGGGAGCTTCTGCACCCTATAGGGAACTGGAGGAACACGGGGGTACTGTACTCAACTAGGGGAAGATGGGGGTACTACTACACCCAGCTGCTGCACCCATTGGATAAGTGAGGGGAGCTTCTGCACCCTATAGGGAACTGGAGGAACACGGGGGTACTGTACTCAACTAGGGGAAGATGGGGGTACTACTACACCCAGCTGCTGCACCCATTGGATAAGTGAGGGGGACATCTGCATCCACTGGGGGGGGGGGGGGGTTGCAGCGTCCAATGAGAAAGGGGGTTACGGTGCTTCACCCATTGGCATACTTTGCTTTCCATGGTGGCGCCCAACTATCACGGCTTTTGAATAGAGTTGGTGCTTGGTGCAATGACTTAGTTGTGGTGTGACACAAGCGATAACACCAGGCTCCATATAGACACCAGAGCAGCCCCGGCCCCCGCCATAGTGACACCTCAATATATATCACAGACAATTCCTTCTATAGCAGTTACAGCGGGGGCCATGTGTAATACACTCACTGTATGATGCCCACCATGAAGCTGTCTGCAGCCGCACAGGTGCACAAAGGTCAGGAGTAACCATGCCCTACATGGCACTTGTAGTACGTCCCTACATGACATAGCCTGCTCATTAATATGAGGGTCCGCTGTGTATGTGAGATTCCCATAGACCACTACAAAAGGAGCAGTAATGGGGAAGTAGTGGTTACATTGCTCCCAGTGACAGAAGCACCATGTGATAGTCATGTACCAGTGCCAGCCACCTCCCTGGTCACCAGCTGCCACCTGTGCCCGCCTTACCCGGCTTCACATAGTGCTCAGCCATCTCTCCTGCGCTCAGCCAGGCAGCAGGAAATCCCACGCTGTCACTGACTCACTGCTGCTTCGTGGCTGGTTTTTTTTTTCTCTTCAAAGCTTTATTGTTCACATCGTCAAAAGACACAGCTCAGTCTCTGTCAATAGTAGAGATACTCGCCTGCTCTGCCGGGCATATAACAGACTGTGGGCTGTGAGACAGGGCAGAAACATGGCAGATATCTGACTGTGCTGTGTAACATGGCAGATATCTGACTGTGCTGTGTAACATTACATATATGTGACTGTGGGCTGTGTAACATTACATATATGTGACTGTGAGCAGTGTAACATGGCAGATATCTGACTGTGCTGTGTAACATGGCTGATATCTGACTGTGCTGTGTAACATGGCTGATATCTGACTGTGGGCTGTGTAACATTACATATATGTGACTGTGAGCAGTGTAACATGGCTGATATCTGACTGTGGGCAGTGTAACATGGCTGATATCTGACATGTTATACAGCCCACCGTCATGTATCTGCCCTGTTACACAGTCCACAGTCAGATATCTGCCATGTATCTGACTGTGGGCTGTGTAACATTACATATACAGTACAGACCAAAAGTTTGGACACACCTTCTCATTTAAACATTTTTCTGTATTTTCATGACTGAAAATTGTACATTCACACTGAAGGCATCACAACTATGTGTAATTAACACATGTGGAATTATATACTTAACAAAAAAAAAAGTGTGAAACAACTGAAATTATGTCTTAGATTCTAGGTTCTTCAAAGTAGCCACCTTTTGCTTTGATGACTGCTTTGCACACTCTTGGCATTCTCTTGATGAGCTTCAAGAGGCAGTCACTGAAAATGGTCTTACAACAATCTTGAAGGAGTTCCCAGAGATGCTTAGCACTTGTTGGCCCTTTTGCCTTCACTCTGCGGTCCAGCTCACCCCAAACCATCTCGATTGGGTTCAGGTCTGGTGACTGTGGAGGCCAGGTCATCTGGTGTAGCCCCCCATCACTCTCCTTCTTGGTCAAATAGCCCTTACACAGCCTGGAGGTGTGCTTGGGGTCATTGTCCTGTTGAAAAATAAATGATGGTCCAACTAAACGCAAACCGGATGGAATAGCATGCCACTGCAAGATGCTGTGGTAGCCATGCTGGTTCAATATGCCTTAAATTTTGAATAAATCCCCAACAGTGTCACCAGCAAAGCACCCCCACACCATCACACCTCCTCCTCCATGCTTCACGGTGGGAACCAGGCATGTAGAGTCCATCCGTTCACCTTTTCTGCATCGCACAAAGACACGGTGGTTGGAACCAAAGATCTCAAATTTGGACTCCTCAGACCAAAGCACAGATTTCCACTGGTCTAATGTCCATTCCTTGTGTTCTTTAGCACAAACAAGTCTCTTCTACTTGTTGCCTGTCCTTAGCAGTGGTTTCCTAGCAGCTATTTTACCATGAAGGCCTGCTCCACAAAGTCGTAGAGAGAGAAAGTGTAGAGATGTGTCTGCTGCTAGAACCCTGTGTGGCATTGACCTGGTCTCTAATCTGAGCTGCTGTTAACCTGCAATTTCTGAGGCTGGTGACTTGGATAAACTTATCCTCAGAAGCAGAGGTGACTCTTGGTCTTCCTTTCCTGGGGCGGTCCTCATGTGAGCCCCTTTTTTGCCACTGCACTTGGGGACACTTTCAAAGTTTTCCAAATTTTTCGGACTGACTGACCTTCATTTCTTAAAATAATGATGGCCACTCGTTTTTCTTTACTTAGCTGCTTTTTTCTTGCCATAATACAAATTCTAACAGTCTATTCAGTAGGACTATCAGCTGTGTATCCACCAGACTTCTGCACAACACAACTGATGGTCCCAACCCCATTTATAAGGCAAGAAATCCCACTTATTAAACCTGACAGGGCACACCTGTGAAGTGAAAACCATTCCCGGTGACTACCTCTTGAAGCCCATAAAGAGAATGCCAAGAATGTGCAAAGCAGTCATCAAAGCAAAAGGTGGCTACTTTGAAGAACCTAGAATATAAGACATAATTTCAGCTGTTTCACACTTTTTTGTTAAGTATATCATTCCACGTGTTAATTCATAGTTTTGATGCCTTCAGTGTGAATGCACAATTTTCATATTCATGAAAATACAGAAAAATCTTTAAATGAGGTGTGTCCAAACTTTTGGTCTGTACTGTATATCCTCCCAACTTTTGAAGAAGAGAAAGAGGGACAGATCATGCAGCGAGTGTAAAGTATTGCGGCAAATTTTGGCCACATTCCAACCCACACCCATTTACCGTTTCTTTCTCCACTGACAGGAGTTGTCAGTGGGGTGGTTGTAGTGAGGGACATTGAGCAGATGTCCAAGACTGCAGGGCGTAGACCCAAATTCAGGACTGTAACCGGGGCAGTTGGGACTAGAGATGAGCAAATCAATTTACGGGTCTCTGGTCCAGCGTGCAAGTCAGTGCTATCTGGCAGCTTGACAGGAGTCCACCAATCTGTAATCAAAAGCTACACCGTGTCTGCAGCATAGCTTTTGATTAGAGCTGGCGAAACGTCATATGTGCATCCTGCTCATCTCCAGTTGGTACCAGGGCCAGTGATAGGGGCAGACAGACTAGGCATCTGCCTAGGGACCCCACTCCCCCAGGTGCCCCAAGCCAGTGGCATGCCACTAATAGCAGCAGATCACGAGTCCACTATGGGGCCCATGAGTCAGGGTGGCCAGGTGCCAGCACACGATCCAAACCTTGTAGATGCCGATACAGTTGAAAGCAATGATGGAAGATAGAGTGTCATATGATTCTATCTCTCCTATCATCCCCCCTCTGCCCCTAACACAGCGGGCACGATGACATCACTTCATCACGCACCAAGGTGTGCCGGACAGTGGAGCTGTTGAGGTGAGGAGATACACTGCAGCTGGGGAAAGATGAGAGGTGAGTATTCTATTTACTTGTGTTTTAAATCAGTGAGTTTGTGGTGGCCATAATACTATGGGGCTGAATTATACTACTGGGCGGCTGCATTATAATCCTTTGTGGGCTGCATTATACTCTATGGGTCTGCATTATATTCTATGGGGCTGCATTATATTCTATCTATGGGGATGCATTATAATCTATGGGGATGCATTATATTCTATGGGGATGCATTATAACCTATGTGGCTGCATTGCACTCCTATGGAGGCTGCCTTATACTCTGGGGCGCTGCATTATATTCTATGGGGATTCCCTATGGGGATGCATTATATTTTTGTGGGACTGCATTATACTCCTATGGGGCTGCATTATACTGCAGCTTTATGCAGCTGCAGCTTTATTAAAAAAGCATTAAAAACTGCTTCATATCTGCACTAGTGATGAGCGAACGTGCTTGGATAATAAGTTATCCAAGTATGCTCGGGTGTTATCCAAGTATCCTGGGCGTGTGCAAATAATATGTTCGAGTCCCCACGGCTTAATGTTTCGCAGCTGTTAGGCTGGTTTCACATTTTCATTGAAAAATGCAGCGTTTTTAACGCAAACGCATTTGGTGAAAAAACGCGTTTAAACGCTGCGTTTTTTAGACGCATGCGTTTTTGCGTGTGTTAAAACAAATGTGGCGTTTTGACCCATTTAAATGCATTTTTTCCTGCGTTTGCGTTTTTGAAACGAATGATGAGAAGTGTGTGACAGCTGCCAATCATCAAAATCAACTAGAAAACCCACTATAAACAGAAATAACTAGGGTTAGGGTTAGGATCCCTAGTAACCCTAGGGATCCTAACCCTAACCCTTACCCTAGGGATCCTAACCCTAACCCTAACCCTAGGGATCCTAACCCTAATTCTAGGGATCTTAACCCTAACCCCAAACCTAACCCTAACCCTAGGGATCCTAACCCTAACTGTTATGATCTGGTGGCCTAGGAGCAGCATGTGACGTACTCTGGAGAAGGTGGTACCTGTACTGACCGCAGACCCTGAACTTAGCAGCGCAACTAGAAATAGCCGTGGGATGTGCCTAACACTCCCTAGACACCTCGACACAGCCTAAGGACTAACTTCCCCTAAAGATAAAAACGGGAAAACTATCTTGCCTCAGAGAAAATCCCAAAAGGATAGACAGCCCCCCACAAATATTGACTGTGAGAGGAGAGGGAAATGACAAACGCAGACTGAAATCAGGATTAGCAAAGGAGGCCTTACTAGCTAAAAAGAAAGAATAGGACAGAGAACTATGCGGTCAGTATTAAAACACTAGAAAATATCCACCACAGAAAATACAAAACTCCACATCTGACTAAAGACATGGAGGGTATATCTGCATCTCCGCTTGGCTGCAAAAAATCCTTACACAGACAAGCTGGACAAGACAAAACATGAAAATGCACTGAACTACAAAGCCCACAGCACGTGGACAGCAAAAACAAAGCCAGGACTTATCTTTGTTGAAAAGCACAGCAAACAGGAGAGACCAGTAAGGGATGTGAATCCTCCAAAAACAATGGACAACTGGCACTGACTAAAGGATCAAGCAGGACTAAATAACTGAGTCCAAATTGCAAAAAGTGAACACACCTGATAAATGCTGCAATCCAAAGACAGCAGCACTACCACTCATAACCATCGGAGGGAGCCCAAGAGCAGAATTCACAACACCTAACCCTAGGGATCCTAACCCTAACCCTTAGTATCCTAACCCTAACCCTAACGATCCTAACCCTAACCCTAGGGATCCTAACCCTAACCCTAGGGATCCTAACCCTAACCCTAACCCTTAAATGTGCTTAAAAACGCATGCGTTTACATAGACATCAATACGTTTTTTTGCCGCAAAAAAACGCCACTATAAATTACTACATGTTGCATTTCTGCACGAAAACGCATGCATAGAAACGACGCATGCGTCATCAAAACGCGGCAAAACACACACAAAAAAACGCAGGCGTTTTTAATGTTAAGTATAGGAAAAAAAAACGCATGCGTTTTTGTGAGCAAAACGCAAAAAAAAGAACGCAAATGTGAAACCAGCCTTAGACAGCTACAACACCTGCGGGGATTCCCTAAGAAACAGGCAATCTCTCCATTTGATGCAAATCATGCAGCCGCGAGGACTCAAGCATATTATTCAAGCATATCCGGGATACTCGAATAACACCCAAGCATATTTGGATAACACATTATCCAAGCACGATCGCTCATTACTAATCTGCACCAAAATCGCATCAAATAAGCAGGAAAACGCATAAAAGAAACACAGCAAACGATAGGCGGCAGCAGAGAGCTGTTTGACACAAAGAGCGCAGCGGGTGGTTCTGAATCACCTTCTCAGGCTGCGATAACGGTGCCACAGAACTAATGAACTGGAATAATTCATACCAACCCTTTCATTCCTATCAGCAGCACTAGGTCTTTCCTAATAAAATCATGCACTTATGTGCTTTTCCCTTGTGCAGTAGAGAAGCACTGACGTGCAGAAGAGTGAGGAACTTTGCTTCTATGCAATTTCTGCATGGATTGAGTTTTTCACATAAGCAATCTTATTCTTGATGAAAGTCATTATCAGCATTTTTCTAAGTAATGTGGATAGTCGGAATTATTCTATTCTGCAGTAATTAAATTAAGTGCCCTTTTTGCTCCCCATTAAGCTGCACGATGATTTATCTGGTAAACTGCCAGATTAAGGCTTTGCCAGCACAGGCTGAATAAACTTCACCTAATGGCTTTCAGTAACCAGAAATAACAGCCTTAAGTACTGAAGATTCACTCAGCTATATAAGCTGTACATGGGGGGAAAAAAAGCACATTCCCCAAAAAACATTAACTATTTGAGTCCATGAAAAATCTGCAGTTATAACAATGGGATATTAGGATTTGACTCACTGTGAGCTGCTTATTATTTCACTTATACACTGTATATTGTAAAGGGGTTCTCCAGGAATAGAAAAATAAGGTCATTATACAGTATAAGCTAATTAAACCTTTAATTAAGAAATCACTCATATTTTGTCTTGGGCGGTAATCACCATAGCTTAATAAAATGGTGGCAGTATTGTTACACTGACAGAAATCTGTTCCAGAATGTTAATACGACAGGTGCTTCCTATGTGTAGTAGAGCTTTCTGCTGATGTGACCTGGAGATTACCATGTACTGTCATGCACCTCTAGCTTGCAGCAGAAGCTTAGCATTCAGACAGGTTGGACAGCAGAGTGAGCAGTCTCTTCTTGCTTCAGCACCCTTGGTATCTTCAGTATGAGATCAGATAGACATAGTAGACACATTGTGAGCATCGTCTTCTTACTTAAACATCCCTGGTATCTCCAAAATTAGATCAGCTGGACAAGGTGGACAGCAGTGTGAGCAGCCTCTTCTTTTTTCAGCACCCATGGTATCTCCAGTATTAGATCAGATAGACAAGGTGGACAGCAGTGTGAACATCCTCTTCTTTCCTCAGGACCCCTGCTATCTCCAGTATTAGATTATATAGACAGGGTGGACAGCAGTGTGAGCAGTCTCTTCTTACCTCAGCACCCCCAGTATCTCCAGTATTAGATCCGATAGACAAGGTGGACACAGTGTGAGCAGCCTCTTCTTTCCTCAGGACCTCTGGTATCTCCAGTATTAGATTGTATACACAGGGTATACAGCAGTTTGTGCAGCCTCTTCTTACCTCAGCACCCCTGGTATCTCCAGTATTAGATGAGAGAGACAGGGTAGACAGCAGTGTGAGCAGCCTCTTCTTTCCTCAGGACTCCTGGTATCTCCAGTATTAGATTATATAGACATAGTGCACAGCAGTTTGAACGGCCTATGCTTACTTCAGCACCCCTGGCATCTTCAGTATGAGTTCAGATAGATATGGTTGACAGCAGTGAGAGCAACATCATCTAAATTAAACACCCTTGGTATCTCCAAAATTAGATCAGATGGACAAGGTGGACAGCAGTGTGAGCAGCTTATTCTTTCCTAAGGACCCCTTTTATCTCAAGTATTAGATCAGACATACAGGGTGGATAGTAATGTAATCAGCCTATTCTGTGGGGAACGAGACAAATGAGCTTGCTGTTGCGAGAGGGGGATAGTATGAGGAGTCACCATTGTTGTTTCCTGCGGCTAAGGCAGCCATGCTAGAGCAGGGGAAAGCAGGGTGAATGAACATGCCACC
This sequence comes from Ranitomeya imitator, assembly GCF_032444005.1. Taxonomy (NCBI): domain Eukaryota; kingdom Metazoa; phylum Chordata; class Amphibia; order Anura; family Dendrobatidae; genus Ranitomeya; species Ranitomeya imitator. The sequence continues at coordinate 58,400,034 of NC_091285.1, forward strand.
GCAAGATTGGGGCGGTGTGCTCAGGTTTCAAACAGTGCAGTTTCTTCTGCAACAGGGGGTCAGTATGCCTAGCGAAAAAAGAATATTATGCGGCTCTATGGGTCAGCAAGGTGAGGCACTGTGCTGCGAAAGGGGGGCACTGTGTCTCAGTGAAGGAAATGGAGGATGTAACTGGGGCTGGCAATAAAAAGCGCAAGATGTGGCAAGATGCTCCAGGAGCCTTATCCTCTAGAGAGGCTGGTCCCGATGCCCTCCCAGCGGTAGCAGGGGATCAATCCCAAAGTTATACATGTGCTGTCACTGCTGAGAATAAAGAGGCTGGAGAGAAAATAGCGCAAATAGGGCCATATCCAACAAATATTTAAAGCGAATCTGTCACCCCTGGGACACTTTTCAGCTATGAATATGGGCATACTGGTAACAGAAATGTTAATCTAGTCTTACCTGTATGTCTCATAGTTGCTGTCTAGATGTGGAGAAATATACTTTTATTTCACTATGTTAATGATTTCTTCAAGGCTCCGGGGCATGCGGCGCCTGGAAGAAATCTCTGCCTCCACTCTTCATTATACTATCACCCCTCACGCATGTACGTCACACTGACGAGTGACAGTTGCTGTGCTTGAGTCCCGATTTGTCAGGATTCCTGTTGTCCTTCCACCGTATGACCACTAGTGTCTGCTACTATTCACCTTGATAATTGTGCTGTAATTCCACTCCTTACCAATAGAGTTTGCTGATGTGTTCTGAAATTGCATTTTACTAAGATGGCAGGTTCTGAACCTGTGCAATCCATCTTGTTTCCTGTTTGGGCCTACTTAAAGCCACATGGATCCCTTATTCATTGCTTGAGTAGTGTGTCTTGCTATTTAGTCTAGCTTAGTCTCTAGCTCCTTGTTCTGATAATTATCTTACCCAGACTGTTCCCACTTCTCTATGGATTGTTACTTCACAACTCCTTCCTACTTGCAAGAAATTCTGCTACTGCCTGCTGTTTCTTGCTCGTGCTCCTCTGGCCACTGGATTCTAGCAATGCTACACCAGTATCGTAACACAGTGAGGGTAACTTGCAGAAGTGGATGGGCTTCACATATGACATCTTTGCCTTTATCCATGACTACAGGACCTCCTACTTTGATGTAAATTTTGTGAGACCAGAAGGGCCTTGAGCCCTTCTGGTCTCATCATGAATTGGCTTAAAATCGCCCCGAATGGCAGGGAGCTGCCGCACAATCAATAACCTCCCCCAGAACTCAGTAAGGAAGGTGACCGTTTTGAATACTAACGAGTCACTTTCCTGTGTGGACATCATGACCTGGGTAGGTCAGTATGGTGAGGTGGTTGATGTTCCCAAAAAGAACCTCGAAGAACATGTCGATCTGCTCAGGTGCCTGGACCTTCATGGTGAAATTGAAGGTCTAAGGAAATACCCACATCCCTTCAACAACATTCTTGGGGAGAGATAGGATGCTAACTTTCTACCTGGTACATTTTAAGGTTTGTCACATCCTAAGGTTTGGTACATCCTAAGGTGTGTCGTCCCACACACTTCTGAGTGCAGTGTAACATCCTAAAATGCGTGCTATGTGTGGGCCTAGGTCATCTTGCTGCTGCCTGAATCAGCATTAGGTGAAACCTGTGTGGTTACCTTGGCTAACCATTCAGTCATTAATCGACCTCCTTTGCTATTGCAATCTTAAATCTATTGGGTGTAGAACAGGTGAAAGCCGGGACTGGTCCCGTTAGAGAAAAGACTGCGAAAGAGTGGGAGGGAACCAGTGAAGAGCATGATCTTTTAGGATCGGGTGTCAGGATCAGCACCCTAAGGACAGGGGCAGGGTGTAGTGATCCTGGACCCTGGCCCATGTTCCTTCCTTGCCGCTGAGGTGAAGATGAAGAAATTAGGAGACTTAAAAGATCAACAAACAGGCTCTCTATGCATGTGTTGTGATCAGGCTCAGACTGGCCAATAAAGTAAAGGTACCGTCACACTCAGCGACGCTGCAGCGATATAGACAACGAGCTGACCTAAACTAGATCGCTGGAGCGTCGCTGTTTAGGTCGCTGTAGAGACGTCAAACACAGCAACTCCAGAACGATGCAGGAGCGATCCAGTGACGTAACGGCGACTCACTTCTCGTTCTCACTGGTTGTTAGCTCCATGTCAAACAGCCGGAGTGTACCGATCCGACACACACATAGGGGCCCTATGCTCGTTGCTGGCGTCGTTGCTTTTGATGTCAAACACGACGATACACGCCGACCTGGTGACGAAATAAAGTTCTGGACTGCTAGCTCTGACCAGCGATGGCACAGCGGGATCCAGATCGCTGGTGCGTGTCAAACACAACGAGATCGCTATCCAGGACACTGCAACGTCACGGATTGTTGTCGTTCTCTTTGCAAAGTTGCTGAGTGTGACGGTACGTTAACAGGGGAATTCCCCGGTGGGCCCCTATGCAGATCTGGGCCCCCAACCCCATTCTATGAAAAGTACTTGGCATAATTAAATTGATTCTGTATTGAAAAAAGCAACAGCTCATCATTCATTAATCAAGCTACCCAGTTTATTATTATATAGAGATATAGGTGAATTTGTGAATGAGGGTACTGTAATATTTGGATGCAAGTGGGCCCCCAAAGTCAGTGTTACTGGTGGGCCCTTGGCATTCCAGTCCGACACTGGTTGTGATTGTCACACAGCTGCGACACATGAAGTTACGGCGCTTAAACTGATTATTGGGAGCACTCCAGTTAGCCAGGTCCCCGATGCAGCTTCTTTGGTAAGCTCTATAGCTTGCCGAATAAAGAGGGAGCCAACGATGTTTGCTCATGTCTACCATCTCCACAAAATACTTTTTAACAAGCTGGTGAAGTTTGCTCAACAGCTCCTTTCAGGGGCTCAGCACTGTGGTAATCTGGGCCGAAACACCTTTAGTGCTGTTCTTCGTGTCTGAGAGGCCATAAATCAGGGCAGAGTAGGCCACTGGAAGAGGTTCTTGCTGACCCTGGGTCAAGCAAAAACCATGAGTACCTTTTTTCATAGTGGGTTTGTGAACTGGCTTAATACCTTGTTTGCAGGGGCTGAGACTTTCCCACTGGTGAATGTGTGGATTGGGCAACCTTTCAAGATAGGATCTGGCAAATGTCAGGGCTGTCCCTTAGCCCTTTGCTGTACGTGTTTGCGATTTAACCCTCACTTAGAATTGTCGATTGTTGATTATTGGCAGTGATGTGGATTGGCTGAGCAGTGCCAAAGGCTATCTTGAGGGAAGTGGCTTATGTCACTATCTTTGTTTTTTCACCAGTGGAGACGAGGGTAGTGATGTCAGAAGTGGAGCACTACTCTGAGGCATCTGGGTCCAACGTCAACCAGGATAAGTCTGAGAATCTCTGGCTGGAAGGTTGGGATCGCAGTTTTGATCTCCCTGACACCCTCCTTAAGCCTCAAGAACATGCCAAAGTCCTGGGTATCAAATTTGGCCAGGGTGATAACCCCCCAAAAAACTGAGAAGGCAGACTCAAAGGTGTCGCTCAAAGAGTGGAAGGGTTGATCTTTTACCATGAGGGAAAGGGTTGGCCTATGCAAAACTCTCCTGCTCCCCTTGCTTATCTATATGCTCAGTGTCAGTATCTTGCCAGAGCCTCTCAGGACTTGGGTCTAGAGTATGTTCTTCCAAATCTTATGGGGGAATAGACTGAACCTAGTCAAGCATGAGGTCATTTACCACACAAGGAGACTAGGAGGGTTGAATATGGTGAACCCCATGTTTCTACTGAAAGTCATTTTGACAAACCTCCAGAAAGAGAGTGGGTATTCCCCTGCAAGGAATAGTTTTAGGCTTTCTTCCAGGAATTCTAGACAGGATGAAGAGTGAAGGATCCACGCACACATGGGCTTACGTTACCGCGGTTCTGAAGAAGATCCGCCAGTGTGGTCCGAAAATGTGGGCAGGCAGGACTCTCCAGAGGAAACACCTTGCTATGAGGGTCTTATGCTTGCATTCTTATTTTTACATTTCACATTTTCATTTCAGAGACCACTGGCCCTCAAAAATTGCCCAAGTCGAAGCCTGAAGGATGGTTGAGTTTGCTAAATTCTATTAGGATCCCTGTGAAGTATTGGGACTTGACTTAGCGCTTCCCCCCCCCCCCCTACCCCCTCCTCACACAGAATTGCAGTAGCAAAAAAGCTGACAGTCTGAGTCTCATAGAACTAGACTGGTACAATGGGCATAAATAAGCAGGAAACTAGGTACAACTGGATAATGACAATTTTAATTAACATGCAGACAGCTCCTTTTTGAAGTAGAAGACTGCAGCTATTGTGCCTAGACACAGGTATATAGATTAGACAGGTAAATAAGGCAGGAAAGGTCTTTTCAGAGGGCTGGATAGCAAAGGTACATGTGTTTACACCTAGATCGTGAATTGGAAGAAGCTGTTGTTCCCCAGAGACTTGGGGTCTCGAAAGAAAATTATGAATATTGGGGCTTGTATAGTGATTGGACATACATCTTCAGCTTTAGGACGAATAGGGGAAGAAGATGCATATTTTTTCATAACTGTAACGCCTACCTATAAGCCACAAAACAATAGTGGGCAGATTGTTAAAAGCCATGTCATGTTTGGTCTCTGGGTAAGGCCGGGGTCACACTTGTGAGTGTGATGCGAGAAACTCGTGCGAGTCTCTCGCATCAATGCCACTGGCACTCGGACTGGAGCGTGCGGCTGTATGTATTTCTATGCAGCTGAACGCTCTGGTCCGAGTGCGAGTGGCAGTGCCGGGTATTGATGTGAGAGACTCATGCAAGTTTCTCACATCACACTCGCAAGTGTGACTCTAGCCTAATGGTAAAATCCTGGTAAAAAAAATATGGCGGCGATCTCGAACTGCTGCGATCATCAGAAGTAAAGATATCTCTTAAGTTGGGAATTTCATAAAATCCTGAAGGGATGAGGTCATCATGGGGGTAGTGGGGGTGTAACTTCAGGTGCTGATAAAAGGGCAAGACAAATTATGATCTGTTTTCCTGTAGAGAGATACACATCGGTGTATGCATGAATCCCGTTCACTGAAGGTCTCCAATCGAAGTGCTCTACTAAGCTGAATGATCTCTGTGATTGGTGTAGTTAGTTCTTTTGTTAATCCTGCTTTATTTTATGTAAGTGTATAATGTGACGCCCAGGAGACCGGGATACCCAGCACCGGACCAATGGGGTCTGTCTCTTAAGGGGGATGTCACGGGTGGCTTGACCCGGTGCTGTAGCCTCAGGCAATGCACAGTGTAAGGGGTATCGTGAGGGAGCAGGCACTTACTTGATCAGCAGCAGGTTCTCCCAGCGGCGATGATCCCGATCCTGGATATTGGCTATTGTCCAAATGAAAGACTGAGGCACTGAAACGTTTAACCAGTTTACTTTAACATAAAGGGATTTACAACCAGTCCTGTCACCGGAGTCTGTATGGGAACTCTGAGTTACTTTGACCCTGCCGGGGTCTTCGCCTCTTATTGTACGCAATTTCTGTGTGGCCCTGCTGCTGTATGTGAACTGGCTGCCGGCCCAATCTGTCCCCTCCGGGTCCTGGTTCGACGGGCAACCCGAGTCCTTTTATCTGCTTACCCCCTTCAGGAGTACCGCTGAACTCTGTGTCTGTTGCTGCGTCCGGCCCTAGTGAAGCTGATATCACCTCACGTTTTTCCGGTTGCTGTATTATATGTAATGAATACAGCCACGGATCCGGTATCCGTCTTTGCGCCTGTTCTGGGTAGTGATTAATGCTACCCGGTTCTCACAATGTCCTTTTTCTCTGTCCCTTTTCTCCTCAGGCCGGTGATTTAGGCCTGGAAACAGTCACAGGACTGTTAGAAATTCAGCTGTATGACCTCTCACTTTCAGCTCCTTAGCCCAACTGCCAGTTCTTCTCTCAGACCAGAATGGATCAAGGGGAGTCTCTGGAGCTCCCCCTTCTGGCCGGAGGTGGTAGTGCAGTCTTGCTATTTTAGTATTTATATTTACTGTCAGTAACTATTTTTGTGGCAAATACCCCTAGGGGTGCCACATTCCCCCTTAGTTAAGAACAGTACTCCGGGACTGTGGGACGATAACATTTTGAAATAACAATTAATATGTATAGAGTCTTAAAAATGAAAAGTTACAAAAACCACTCAAGGAAACAAAAATAGAGTTCTGTAAAAAGTCACTTCAAATAGCGTCCATTAATACAGTCCTATCCTTGAAGGTACTAGGAAAGGCACTGCACTTTGTGTCCAGGAATTTAGTTCCATTTTTCCAACGAAGTTGTCAATATAAAGTCTAAAGAAAGTTCAAAAAGAGCAAAAAGCAAAGTTCAAAAAGCAGTCTTTCCGGAGCTTTGATTTCGTGCCTCCGGGCTGATAACAAGTTCAAGAATATGCAAGAAGTTCATACAGACAAGTCTCTGTAGGTACTGGGCTTAAACGTTGCAGAATGATAACAATGACTATAGTTTTATAATTGGTAATCTGCATACCTGGCCGGTAATTGACCCTGGGTACTACGCTGTGATCTACGTAATAGCGGTATCTCTCCATGTGGTGTACTACTGTCTACTGCGGATGTAGTATCTGCCCGCTCTGCTAAAGATAATTCCATGACTATGGAGTTGGCAAGTCCACCGTGAATGGGATTACTCTGATCAGGAATCTGTTCTTCCTGGCCTGGAACCTCCTGTAGTACGGGGTCAGCCTCTTCCTGTCTTGGGACTTCTGGTATTGGGTTCGGTGTTGGGTAAAAGGCCACCATGGGAACCACTACTGCACCATGGTGTGTTAGTAGGGTTTTGGGAAAGTCTCCTATACAGGTGTGATACATTTCCTCTTCTTTTTCCTTTACTGGTTGAACCTGTATGGGTTGAATAACTTCTGATTCTGGCTGGACAACTTCTGGCTCTTTCAATGCTTCCGGACACAATTTAAGATTGTCTCTTGACACTAGTACAGATGTTAAGCCTCCGTTTTTGCTAATGAGACACATTTTAGGATTATCCATTCTTGTTGGTAAAACTGTGTAGGGTACGGCTTCCCACTGATTGTCTAGTTTATTGGTTCGACGGTTTCTCTTGAGCACTTGATCACCCGGTCTTAATGGGGTCGCTAGAGCATTCTGGTTGAAAGTTCGCTCTTGTCTTTCTCTAGTTTGCTGAAGGCTTCTTTCCACACTCTCTTGCACTTGGCGATACTGCTTTTGCCGTATGATATCCCAATTGGAATCTTGAACTTCTGCGTCTGGTTTCAGAATTCCCATTTCTAGATCGATTGGTAATTGGCCGGGTCTTGCACGCATAAGGTAAGTTGGGGTGCAGTTGGTGGAGCTCACCGGGACATGATTATACAGATCCACCAAGTCAGGCAATTTCTCTGGCCATTGATTCCTTTCTGTCTCAGGTAAAGTCTTTAGTAGGTCTATTACAATATGGTTCATCTTCTCGCATAAGCCGTTTGTTTGTGGATGATAGGCCGTCGTCCGGATCTTTTTGCAACCATACATATTACAGAATTCTCTGAAGATCTCTGATTCAAAGGCTGTACCTTGGTCGGTGAGAACCTGTTCCGGATATCCATGGGGTCTACAAAAGTACGTTTGGAATGCTTTGTCTGCTGTTTTTGCTGTCAGATCTTTTACGGGTACTACTACCAAGAAGCGTGAATAATGGTCAACGATGGTCAAGGCATAGACATAGCCGGACCGGCTTGGTATTAACTTCACGTGGTCCATGGCTACAAGTTCAAGTGGTTGTTTGGTGATTATGGGCTGCAGTGGTGCTCTTTGGTTCTTTTGATCGTTTCTTCTGAGGTTGCACGGGCCACAATTTCTGCACCACTGTTCGATTGATTTTCTCATCCCGACCCAATAAAATCTTTCTCTTAGAAGTACTTCTAACTTTTTCCAACCGAAGTGACCAGCACCATTATGGTAAGCTTCGAGGACCATCTTCACATCTTGTTTAGGCACGATAATCTGCCAAACCAATTCATGTGTTTTCGGATTGGTGTACCTTCTACAGAGCTTCCTTTGATACAGGAACATTTTGCCTCTCTCTTTCCAGAGTTGATGCGTCTCTTCTGGGGCATCCTCATCGGGATATGCACTTTGCTCAGTTAACAGTTCCTTCACCAACTTCACAGCCGGATTGCTGTCTTGGGTGTCAGCCCATCTATGGTGTGCTAACGGATTAAAATTCACCTCTTGTTGTTTCTGATAGGTACTTGACTGATGATGTTTCGCCTTGGGATGATGGAAGGCTGGTAGTTCAATTTCTTCAAGCTCCCCCGTTTCTTCTTCTACATCTCTCAAGTGTGGCATCCGGGATAGGGCATCGGCATTTCCATTCTTGCGACCTGCTCGATACTTGATCTTGAAGTTGTAATTAGATAACCAGGCTATCCATCGCTGTTCTAACGCACCTAATTTGGCTGTGTCCAGGTGGGTCAACGGATTGTTGTCAGTATAGACAATAAATTCTGCAGCGGCCAGATAGTGTTTGAAACGTTCAGTCACAGCCCAAACTACTGCCAGTAGTTCTAATTTGAAGGAGCTATAATTTTCTGGATTTCTTTCAGTAGGCCAGAGCTTTCTACTTGCAAAGGCGATGACTTTCTCCCGACCTTCTTGCTTTTGTGACAGCACCGCTCCTAGTCCCACATTGCTGGCATCGGTGTAGAGGATGAAAGGCTGATGGTAATCTGGGTATGCCAGAACCTCCTCTCTGGTTAGTGCCTTCTTTAGTTGTTCAAAGGAGTCTTCCCTTTCGTCGTTCCACTGGAAAGGAGGGTTTCGGTTTGAAGGTTTCTTCGTCTGCCCCACCAAGGCGTCTTGCAATGGTGCTGCCAACTTGGTAAATCCTTTTATAAATCTGCGATAGTAACCCACCAATCCCAGGAATTGCCTCACTTCTTTTGCGCTGGTAGGTCTCGGCCAATCCCTTATGGCGGTTATTTTCTCGGGATCTGGTGCTACTCCCTCCGAACTCACGATGTGTCCCAGGTACTGTACCTTTGGCTTGAGAAGGTGACATTTGGATGGCTTGACTTTCATGCCATACCTGGATAAGGCTTCGAACACTTCTGCCAGGTCTATTAAGTGTTGTTCGTAAGTCTTTGAGTAGACGATCACATCATCTAGGTACAGGAGGACGGTCTCGAAGTTCTTGTGTCCGAGGCAGCATTCCATCAGCCGCTGGAAGGTACCGGATGCATTGCAGAGTCCGAACGGCATGCGATTAAATTCACTTAGACCCATTGGTGTGGTGAATGCCGTCTTTTCCTTATCTCTTTCAGCCACAGGGACTTGCCAATACCCGCTTGTTAAGTCTAAGGTGGAAAAATAATTAGCAGATTTCAAAGCGGTCAAGGACTCTTCTATCCTAGGCAAGGGGTAGGCGTCTTTATGGGTGATGTTATTAATCTGCCGGTAGTCTACGCACATTCTCATGGTTCCGTCTTTTTTTTGACAATCACTAGAGGGGCCGCCCAGGGGCTACAGCTGTCTCTTATTACCCCGGCCTGTTTCATCTCCCTCAGCATATCTTTTGCACATTGATAGTGAGCGGGCAGTATGGGTCTATATCTTTCTTTTATTGGGGGATGGTCACCGGTGGGGATTGTGTGTTCTACCCCTTCTATCCGTCCGAAGTCCAATGGGTGTTTACTGAAGACTTGTTCATATTCCGTCACTAGCCTATACACCCCTTGTTTTTGATGGGTAGGTGTTGAATTTATGCCCACGTGTAGCTGTTGGCACCAATCCTCCATTTCTCCATCTGAGCCATTGCCTTCCACCTGACAGGTTGGTTCTAAGGGCTCAATGGTTGTGATGGCATTGTTGTCAACAGTATATAGCTTTGCCACTGTAGCATACCTTGGCAAAGTGACCTCTTCCTCTCCACAGTTCAAAAGTCGTACCGGCACCCGTCCTCGGTGTACCTCGACTATCCCTCGTGCTGTGAGTATAGTGGGCCTGCTGTCAGTGTACACTGGTTCTGTTAAGGCTTGATAATCTCGTCCCTTAGTACCAATGGCTGCTCTACACCATACCAGCATTTCTGTTTTTGGTGGGATTACAATAGATGTTGGATCACTTACCCTCACACTGCCGATTTCTCCACCTGCAACTTCTACCTGTTGCCTTAACATCAATACTTTTATTTCCCTCCGGAGAACTCTCTGCTGGCAGGATTGGGCAGTTTCAGCAATTTGCTGTAAGACAGAAATGACTTCGGAAAAGCAGTTCTCTAACACATTCATTCCTATCAATACAGTTGGTTCATAGTTCCGCCGGTCAACATCAACAACAATTATACCCTGTTTCTTCAATTCTACTTTACCAATCTTTATGGTCATCTCCCTGAAGCCTAGTTTCGGTACCAACTTACCATTACTGGCCCATATATCTAGTTCAACATCAGAGGGCCCTTTATCAATATCTGCATCAGTCCAGTACCTCTTATAAAGGATATACGGTATAGATGAAATCTGGGAACCTGTGTCCAGCAAAGCGTTGAGGGGCATTCCGTCCAGCACGTTAGGGATAATGGGTCGTCCTCCGATGTACCTGTCGTGCCAGGGTGTTGGGCCTTGAAAGTTCATTCCTGTGAAGCGGCCCGCATTCCCAGGGGATTCCTGTTTAAATCACAATCTCGTGCAGAGTGGCCTGGCTGCTGGCAACGGCGGCAAATGGGCTGTCCATCCGGTTGGTAGCGGTCGCGGGGTCGTCCTCTCCATGTCGGGTATCTCCGGGGTCTCATCCATGGAACATCCTCTCTACGGTTTGCAAACTCTATCTTGGGTCCTCTCATCTCCTGCATGGTTTTAGCCATTGAAGCAACAACATCAGTTAAAGAGTCAAGCTTTTGTTGAAGAGCCTCATTAGTACTGGGCCCCAGGGGCTTAGCAATGGCCCCGGACATAGCTGATGTCACTGGCACTCCCTGTTGTTGAGGAGCCTCTGCCATGGGTTGCGCAGGCTCCTGATCCCGAGGTGCCTCTGCCAGCTGGAGACGTATAGCGCTCTCCTTTAATTGGGCAAATGTCAATTCAGGGTTCGTAAAAACAAGCATGCTCACATGCCCCCGGTGAGAAGGGGTGTAGAGTCCCTCAATAAATTGATCTCTTAGCAGTTTATCCGCTCCGGTGTTAATAATGGGTTCAGCCAGTGTAAGGGATTTAAGGGCTTCCTGCAGGTTGAAGGCAAAGTCTCTCACGCCCTCATTAACTTTTTGTTTGCAATTAAAGAATCGTACTTTAGCTTTGCTGCTGGCAGTGGTTTCAAATGTAGCTTTTAATCCAGCAAATATGCGTTCAACAGTGCCTTTCAGATCAGCTGCCCATGCTGTGACTTCTCGCTTAGCATGGCCACTTAACTGCATCATCAGGAGACTAACACGCTGAACTTCACCCACGGGGAACATGTCAAAATGGGCCAGCATCTTTTCTCTGAAATCGTCAAGGGTATTAGGCTCACCTTCATACATTGGAAGCCATGGGCCACCCGGGGTATATGGCATCAGCACCGGCATGATGGGCGCCACTCCTTGCACCGCTGCGCTACCGGACTCTCTATCGACACTCTGTCTTTCAGCTGCATTAGCGTCGCCGGGTGCTGCGGTGTCTCCGTGCTGCGACATACTGTGCCCCCTTAGTTAATCCGGACCCTTCCGGTCCTCCGCTTCCGTCGGGATAGTGTAGATTCATTCCACTGTGCAGCAGGATCGGTTTTCCCCTTGCTCTGACGTCAGAGCGCTCAGCTTGGTGCAGCCCACAATGACACGCCCCCTGCTGCTCCCGCCCGCCGCGCGCTCTGTAATGGCGGATTCTGAAGTTTTTCAGTCAGACTGGGGTTCAGGTGATGGCATAGCTCAATTAACAGTCTCGTGCCTAACGGTTATGAGGTGATTACCTCAGGGGTTGGCGGCCATCTTTACTCCATTATAACCAATGGGGAAAAGTCACTTTCAATAGTTTTCAATGGGGAATGGATTTTTCTTTAATAAAGTCAATTTTCAAGATTTTTCATCCAAGTTTTCACAGTTTTGGGCTCCAATCACGGCACACAATACCCGGTATACGGGCTGGCTAGATCCTGTTCGTGATGCCAATTGTGACGCCCAGGAGACCGGGATACCCAGCACCGGACCAATGGGGTCTGTCTCTTAAGGGGGATGTCACGGGTGGCTTGACCCGGTGCTGTAGCCTCAGGCAATGCACAGTGTAAGGGGTATCGTGAGGGAGCAGGCACTTACTTGATCAGCAGCAGGTTCTCCCAGCGGCGATGATCCCGATCCTGGATATTGGCTATTGTCCAAATGAAAGACTGAGGCACTGAAACGTTTAACCAGTTTACTTTAACATAAAGGGATTTACAACCAGTCCTGTCACCGGAGTCTGTATGGGAACTCTGAGTTACTTTGACCCTGCCGGGGTCTTCGCCTCTTATTGTACGCAATATCTGTGTGGCCCTGCTGCTGTATGTGAACTGGCTGCCGGCCCAATCTGTCCCCTCCGGGTCCTGGTTCGACGGGCAACCCGAGTCCTTTTATCTGCTTACCCCCTCCAGGAGTACCGCTGAACTCTGTGTCTGTTGCTGCGTCCGGCCCTAGTGAAGCTGATATCACCTCACGTTTTTCCGGTTGCTGTATTATATGTAATGAATACAGCCACGGATCCGGTATCCGTCTTTGCGCCTGTTCTGGGTAGTGATTAATGCTACCCGGTTCTCACAATGTCCTTTTTCTCTGTCCCTTTTCTCCTCAGGCCGGTGATTTAGGCCTGGAAACAGTCACAGGACTGTTAGAAATTCAGCTGTATGACCTCTCACTATCAGCTCCTTAGCCCAACTGCCATTTCTTCTCTCAGACCAGAATGGATCAAGGGGAGTCTCTGGAGCTCCCCCTTCTGGCCGGAGGTGGTAGTGCAGTCTTGCTATTTTAGTATTTGTATTTACTGTCAGTAACTATTTTTGTGGCAAATACCCCTAGGGGTGCCACAATAATATATGCTGTATTGTTTTGTTCCCTTTGTATAATCATTTGCACATTTTTTATAAACAATGCGTATTGTTTTGGATTAAATATAAAATTTAATAATCCTGTTATTTTTTTTCAGCGGGTTGCACCACGAAGCCACACGCTACCAGAAACAGGCCTCCAGGCAGCCTATATAAAACACAACTGGTAGTGGTAGTGAGTAGTCTTGGGTTAACATGAAGTTCGCAGTGACTGTATCTGGGGTATGTGCACGTATTCCATGTGTTGGAATCAGATGTGTGTATACCATTCGCTCACTGTTAGTTTCTCGATAACTGGCCTAATAGTGGAAAGCCTTCTTCGTTGATCGTTGGTCAATCTTGTAATTGTCTGTAAGATAGGGGGCAGCAGAGGGCTGTTAGCTCCAAAGATAACAGAGGGTGGGTCTGAGTAACTTCCCAGTCTGTGATCTTTGACAAGTTGTATAATCGTACTGTCATGACTCTGTTGTCAATGTCCCGGGAACAGAGGCTCCTTCTCTGTCCCTAACGCTAGGGGCATCCTAGCTCACCCTGTTCCCGGGATTACTTCTGATGGTGAAGACACCGAGACTATGTACCTTTCCTTAGCTCCTGAATCTGCCCTCAGTCTGTACCCTTCACCCACTCAGGGAAGAAGGGAGTAGTAGTGTACTGTAATACAGCAGGGATAAAGGAAACTACCACTCATACAAATATACTCACACAAACAGCAGAGGTAAACACCAATGAGTGGAGGATGGGGTAAATAGCAGAAGGAGGGGAATTTAACACAGAACCAAAACTTATCAACAGTCTCAGAAAAATCCACCAAACGCTTTCTAAAACAACAACAAACCACCATCTTCTAACATGAAGCTAACTCTGGCAATGAGTGCTTGCCAAGGCCCAGATTATATTGAAGACGGAAGTGGCCAACAGTGAACAGCTGAGAGCCTTATTGCAGGAAAGCTTCCAACAGCTCTCAACTGAGCAGATTAACCCCTGCACTGGTAAAAGAGATCTGCACCATTTAATATGAAGTGCTTCTAAACAGTACAGTAAGAGTAGGAGAAATCAGATGCTGCGGGTCTTCTGGTTCCTCTCTGTCATGATAAACCCATGACAAGTACTTATAGTTCAACTGTAGTGGTATATTGTTTTATTGTGTATAGGGTAGAATGAATGTAGTTGGGTCGGTACGTATGTAAATGGGCCGGTGGTTTTATATCATTTTATATTACGGTATTTAATTTTTTATTGTTCTATAAAAAAGAGCTAGAGGTAAAAAAACCAAAAAACGATATGTATTTATTATTATATTTTCTATGTTATATGTTTTTATTTATTATTTTGTTCTAATTTTTCTTTTTTTCTACTGAAAGTTAGCTCAATAATTTTAGTTCAATTTATTTGATTTTGTTTTATGCACATTCAGTTGCTTTGCATTTATTTATGTTTTTATATATTTATTTTTGTTTGTGTTTGTATTGCATTATAGTCTTTTGATTATGCCTCAGGATTATATGTATTTGTTTTTCACATGGTTTAGTTTGAAAAAATTGTATTTATGTTTGCGGCGTTGAATGATTCTTCTTCTTTTTGTTATTCCTGGATTTCATGTATTGATTTTAACTGTTCTTGTTATATTCAGTGGATATCAGTATGAGCAGCCTGTTCTTAGCTCCACACTCCTGGTATCTCCAGTCTTAGATCAGAAAGACAGGGTTGACAGCAGTGTGAGCCGTCTCATCTTACTTCAGTACAAATAGTATCTCCAGTATTAGATCAGAAAGACTTGGTGGATAACAGTGCGAATGGTAACTTCTTACAGAGCACTCCTTGTATCTCCAGAATTGGATCAGAAAGACAGTGGACAACAGTGTGCACATCCTATTCCTACCTCAGCACCCCTGATATCTCCAGAATGAAAGCAGTATGAGTAGACTCATCTTGTCCCAGGACCTCTGGTATCACCAGTATTAGATCACAAAAGCAGAGTGGGTAGATCGCAGTGTGAGCAGTTTATTCTTACTTCAGCAGCCCTGGTATCTCCAGTATTAAATCACAAAGACAGAGTGGACAACAGTGTGAGTAGTGTCTTCTTACCTCAGTCCCCTGTTATCCCTAATATTAGATCAGTAGACATGGTGGACAGCAGTCTGTGGCCTCTTTTTACCTCAGCACCTCTAGTATCTCCAGTATTAGATCAGTCAGGGGGACAGCAGTGTGAGCAGCCTCTTCTTCTTACCTCAGCACCCTTAGTATCTCTAATATGAGATCAGATAGACAGGGTGGACAGCAGTGTGAGCGGCCTCTTCTTACCTCAGCACCCCTAGTATGAGATCAGACAGAGTGGACAACAGTGTGAGCTACCTCTTATCTCAGCACCTTTACCCCTAGTATCTCCAGTATGAAATCAGACAGACAGGGTAGACAACAGTGTGAGCAGCCTCTTATCTCAGCACCCCTAGTATCTCTAGTATGAGATCAGATAGGGTGGAGAACAGTGTGAGCAGCCTCTTCTTACCTCAGCACCCATAGTATCTATAGTATGAGTTCAGATAGACAGGGTGGACAACAGCGTGAGCAGCCTCTTCTTATCTCAGCACCCCTAGTATCTCTAGTATGAGATCAGATAGGGTGGACAGCAGTGTGAGCAGCCCCTTCTTACCTCAGCACCCCTGATATCTCCAGTATTAGATCACACAGACAGAGTGGACAACAGTGTGAGCAGCCTCTTCTTACTGTAACTCGGTACGCCTGATATCTGCAGTATTAGATCAGATAGACAAGGTGGACAGCAGTGTGAGCGGCCTCTTCTTATCTCAGCAGCCCTAGTATCTCTAGTATGACATCAGATAGACAGGGTGGACAACAGTGTGAGCAGCCTCTCCTTAACTCAGTACTCCTGATAGCTGCAGTATTAGATCTGAATATCCACTGGGATATCTTACTACATATAAAGGGAGGTGGCAAAGCCTCAGCTCACATGCAGCGCATTAATATTCTAGGACAGGTTTCTGTTAGTGTAATAATACAATGGCTATTTTGATGTACTGTAATGACGGGAACCTTTTTTCTGCTAGGGGCCATTTGCATATTTAAACCATCACTCGAAGGCCGTACAAAATTATCAACTAGAATTGTATTCTGCTATATTTGGTCAAGCATTTTATTTCTTCACCCCTAATGTGATGGCTGGAACTGTATCTCTTTGGTGCAACGATTTTAGGTGATGTTGCTGATGTTGCTACTTGCAACTGCTATTCCAGATTTGCCTCAGTCTGGAGCACAATTGACTCATTGCGATGAATTACAGCAGTAATTCTGAACACAGATGTACAGTGTAAAATTAAGTATTTTATACTTTGTCAATTTTGCAAGTTTTCTCACCTACAAAGAATGGAGAGGTCTGTAATTTTTATCGCAGATACACTTCAACTGTCAGAGACAGAATGTTAAAAAAAAAATAAAGAAAATCACATTGTATGATTTTTACAATTTTATTGCACGAGATAAGTATTTGATATAATAGAAAAACAAAACTTAATATTTAAAAAATAAAAATTACACTGGCGCTAAACTCTATTTATGTTAAAAGACGCTGGCAACCTGGCAGATAAAGTGTGCAACTCTGCTTGAAATACCACTCAGCATATGGATAATAAATGAATAAATTAGGCTGCCGAGCTAGTAACAAAATGCACTAGGACTGCTATCCCGAAATAGTACAGGGCATGGCACTTACTTTTGAGTGCCCGAAATGTAAATGCCCAAATCGCTTGTGTGGCTGAATGGAAGTCCAATCTTCAGATACAATCCGGAGATAGGGAGCGTCTTCCCTTTACCAGAAAATTCCCCGTTGCTCATGTCTAGGAATTACGGTGGTCAGCCTCGGTGGTTGACGGGCGGGGGGCGTTGTTAGCTGTGATGTCACCTGTCCGTGTATGAAGGACATGCACAAGGGGCCAATCCCTACGCGTTTCGAGGGGCCCGTCCCTCTTTCTCAAGGTGCCATCCCCTGTATTATTTCGGGACAGCAGTCCTAGGGCATTTTTTTACTAGCGCGGCAGCCTAATTTATTCATTTATTATCCAAAAACTTAATATTTGGCATAGAAACCTTTGTTTGCAATTACAGAGGTTAGACATTTCCTGTAGTTCTTGACCAAGTTTCCACACACTGCAGCAGGGATTTTGACTAGTGATGAGCGAATATACTCGTCACTTGAGATTTCTCGAGCATGCTCGGGTGACCTCCAAGTATTTTTTAGTGCTCGGAGATTTAGTTTTCATCGCCGCAGCTGAATGATTTACATCTGTTAGTCAGCATAAGTACATGTGGGGGTTGCCTGGTTGCTAGGGAATCCCCACATGTAATCAAGCTGGCTAATAGATGTAAATCATTCAGCTGCGGTGATGAAAACTTAATCTCCGAGCACTAAAAAAAACTCGGAGGGCACCCGAGCATGCTCGGGAAATCTCGAGTAACGAGTATATTCGCTCATCACTAATTTTGACCCAATCCTCCATACAGATCTTCTCCAGATCTTTCAAGTTTGGGGGCTGCAACAGGGCAACATTGAGTTTCATCTCCCTCCAAAGCTTTTGTATTTGATTCAAGACTGGCTAGGCCACTCCAGGACCTTGAACTCCTTAGTTGCACTGGCTCTTTTCACATCATTGTCATGGTGGACGACCCAGCCATGATCCATCTTCAGTGCTCTTACTGAGGGAAGGATGTTGATCACCAAAATCTTGTGATACATGACCCCATCCATTGGCCTTTCAATACTTTACAGTCATTCTGTCCCCTTTGAAGAAAAGCACCCACAAAGTATGATGTTTCCCACCATGTTTCACCATTGGGACGGTGTTCATGGTTGTTGTACTCATCATTCTTCTTCCTCTAAAAGCGACAAGTGGAGTTAATACCAAAAAATTCTACTTTGGTCTCATCTGACCACATGACCTTCTCCCATGCCTCCTCTGGATCATCCAGATGGTCATTGGTGAACTACCCTGTTTCCCCGAAAATAGGGCACCCCCCGAAAGTAAGGCATGCTAGGGAGAGCACTGTGCCTGCTAATATAAGGCACCCCCCGAAAATAAGGCATACCTTGTTCTGTGCATGGGGCATGCAGTTGTGTCTCGCTCCCACTGTCCGGTGCCCGCCACTGCAGCTGCGCTGTTCGCAGGAGTTAAGTGAAGTGCATGCTGTCACTGCCATGCGCCCACAGTCAGCTGCTGGCCTCTTATTGGCAGGTAGTGTGTATTGCCATGCACAGACCAGATGGGTCTGTGCGCCGCAATACATGCAAGTCGATGTGTGTCCGAGGATGTACATCCAGCTGAAATTTCTGCTGGTGTCGGCGGGCCCGGTTGCTGTCACGACCGCTGCAACCATGGTCATTACGCCCCTCCAGTAGGGGGCAAATGTGAAGTACCATGACACCTGGAACAGCTGATCAGCAGAGGTAACCTTTGTCACACCCTCGCCAATCAGATAGACGTTGATGACCTATCCTAAGGATAGGCCACCAACGTAAAAGTTTAGGACAACCACTTTAATTAATGAATGATATTGGATAATGTGAAAAAATAATGACAAGCAACAATTTTTTTCAATGCCCTAAAATTTATTAAGAACAAGTCCACTGAGAAACTAGTGGTGTATTTATTTACAGTTAAAGCATATTTTACAGTGCAGTTCTATACCATACACATTGGTCAGAATGGACATTTACATTATCTACAC
This sequence comes from Ranitomeya imitator, assembly GCF_032444005.1. Classification (NCBI taxonomy): domain Eukaryota; kingdom Metazoa; phylum Chordata; class Amphibia; order Anura; family Dendrobatidae; genus Ranitomeya; species Ranitomeya imitator. The sequence goes on from NC_091285.1 coordinate 58,418,814, forward strand.
CACTACATAGTCCCATCAACACAAGCACACCTCACATCTGCTTTTTACATCAGGTAGGGAAAACTTACAATTCGGCAGATATTTGGATGCCACCATTACCTGGCAGAGCAAGTATTGGACTTGACTCATTCACCTGACTCATTACATACTTATTAGATAACATCCATCTTTTCACTACTGAGATTGAGGCACTTTATGTTACTAAGTTCCTTCTCTAAATATCATCAGCCTACAGAACGGCTGTACAGCGAAACAGACTTTGAGCAATGTTAACAATTTGCCAAGGTTTTACATGAGATAGAGTCCCATTACAGGATCACAAGGGGTATGCATGTCAGTAGTCTCCTCCACATATAGCTATAGGGACATGAAGTCTGTGTTGCTGTAAAGGGCAGTGTGGAGCAGGAATCCTAAGATTTTTCAATGCTTTACCCTTCTAAACTATTCCTTCCACTCTCTCAGGTTTGAAGAGGTCTTTACAAATGTATATCCCTCAGTGCCCGAACAGCGCCCAATACCTCCCAAACATCGAAAATCCAGTGGGATCGTCTCGTCCTGAATTGGGGGGATGTCATGGGAGGTCAGGGTTATTTCATGTGCTAACTAGATGTGTTCATTAAAAATTGAGAGAAGCCAGAAGAGAATATGTGTTCCTCCAGCTTTTGCCTCATGCCTGGAAATCTTTTTAACTCTGCGCCTCTACAGCAAATTTTTGTTTTTTACGGTCTGCATTTTTTCCTCTTCTTGTAAGAAGATTCACAACATTTTTTTTATTTACCCATTAGCATAGCCATATGACGGCTTGTTTTTGCCTTGATGAGTTGTAATTTTGAAACACCATCCAAATTTCCATAAACAACGGGCAAAAAAAATTGCAGTGTGATGAAATGGTGGGAAAAATTGTAATTCCACCATTTTCTGGGGGGTCTTGTTGTTACAGCATTCATTCATCACTTTCAAAAATTTTCTTTATGTGGCCACGGATTAATGGAATGCTAAATTAGTGCGGCTATGTGATGTGGTAAAGGCATAGCCTAAAATTTTGCCTTAGTTTTTAAAACTTCCCAACCAGTTCCCAACAGGTAGTGTCCGATCATGCAAGCTCCATGATGAGATCGCACTTGGTCAAGTCTGTCTTCCTCGACGAATGTTGAAGATGTTCTCTAAATCATGCATATCTCTGCCACACCGCAAATGACTGGCGCATGTGCAGTTTATTTTGCCATCAAGTTTTTTCTTTGCATGCAGTCTCAATGTCACTTTCAGGCACCTCTATAAAAGGGCTAGAAGCTACAGCATGAGTGATGGAGATTATGACACATAAGTGACTTTGGGAATGGCTCATGTGCATAAGTATTTGGTTTCTTTGAGCAAAACTTGGTGGAAAAAAGCTACATGCGCCAGTTGGGGAAGGTCCTGAGTGGAGTCTGGACTTTTTTAAGGTTTAATTGGCTACAGTAAGTGATATATGTTTGAAATGTATTATCAAGTAAGAAAGTGTGGTGGAAATGGCTTATGAAGGCTAAGTTCAGGCAAGCACTGAACTTTCTAGATCGATCACCTCTACAAATTCCGGACGTGGCCGGCACCACGCTCATCTGCATAGACATGGGAGCGCCCATTCACTCCTTGAATTAAGTGACATTATGAATAAGGAAGGGTTGGAATGTTAAATAGCAATTTGTCGCATATCTCTGCACTATTGTTATGTCTGTACATACGTCTGATTTTTTAAACAGTTCTAAAGGAGTGTGCAGTGAATTAGTGTCTATAGATTTCGAGGGTTACACATCCCACTTCACCAGAATCTCGAACTACTCAACTGAGTACACGCCAATTTCTCTTCCTTCATCATCAGCATAGCAGACAGGAGCATGAGCTGTCACTATTTCCATGCCTTAAGGTACCGTTACACTAAATGATTAACCAACGATCACAACCAGCGATACGACCTGGCCGTGATCGTTGGTAAGTCGTTGTGTGGTCGCTGGGGAGCTGTCACACAGACAGCTCTCTCCAGCGACCAACGATCAGGGGAAAGACTTCGGCATCATTGAAACTGTCTTCAACGATGCCGAAGTCCCCGGGTAACCAGGGTAAACTTCGGGTTACTAAGTGCAGGGCCGCGCTTAGTAACCCGATATTTACCCTGGTTACCATTGTAAAAGATAAAAAAAAAAAAAACACTACATACTCACATTCCGATGTCTGTCATGTCCCCCGCCGTCAGCTTCCCTGCACTGACTGTGTCTGCGCCGGCCGTAAACAAGAGCACAGCGGTGATGTCACCGCTGTGCTCTGCTTTACGGCCGGCGCTGACAGTCAGTGCAGGGAAGCTGACGCCGGGGAACGTGACAGACATCGGAATGTGAGTATGTAGTGTTTTTTTTTTTTACTTTTACAATGGTAACCAGGGTAAATATCAGGTTACTAAGCGCGGCCCTGCGCTTAGTAACCCGATATTTACCCTGGTTACAAGTGAACACATCGCTGGATCGGCGTCACACACGCCGATCCAGCGATGACAGCGGGTGATGACTGACCAAAAAAGGTCCTGATCATTCCCCAGCGACCAACGATCTCCCAGCAGGGGCCTGATCGTTGGTCGCTGTCACACATAACGAGATCGTTAGCGGGATCATTGCTACGTCACAAAAAGCAACGATATCGTTAACAAAATCGTTATGTGTGAAGGTACCTTTAGTCCGGTCCATAAATTGGTCCGGAGTAGCACATTCTGCAATTTTATTTTCCATGCGTACTTGAGATCTGTGTGAAAAATAGCTCATGTCCACTAGTCCATAGACTAACATGGGTCCACATGCTATTCGTGTGTGTTTTATTGCACACATGGAGAGCATTGTGTCAGGAAATACGCTTGTGAGAGTTTAGCCACAAGTTGGTGATATGTTCCTTTTACAAAGAAGCAGGTTAGGAGATCCTCCATGCAGCACGCCTGATCAATTGTATACAGTACAATGTACTACAAGTAATGCAGACTCCTTTTGTTGATTTCTGCTCGTGGCTCATTTCTAGTGTACCGTAACATTAGTAATTTAGCATACACGATTTCAGCACCTGAATTTGCCTGAAGTCAAGTGGATATAATAAATGTATATATTCAATCAGAAATTACAGAAACCAAGAAACATTCTAAAATATCTGGAAAACAGGCAAGTAGCTAAAAAAAAGGTAATCTTTCCTGCATAACTAATGTACTCTAAGGAGTATGCCTGACATGCCTCTGCTTAAATGATTCAAAGAAAGCCATGACTCCTCTTTTTTTACTAGACCCCCCATTCTTCTGAAGAGTGTGACCTGCCGAGCTGAATGGTGAGATTGGGGAGTCTACAGATGCAGTCCTCTTTATTCTCAAGAGAGATTTTCCGGGTCCAACTTTTGACTTCATCCTTGATGATGAGGCTACCACGCACTTTTGATACCGAACCTATTCAACACAAACATCTTGATTAATATGAATGTGTACCATATACATTTTGCTACACATGACATTAATTGGCATTTTGTACTGACCCTTGTACCGAGTTACAGTCAGTCTTACACTGCTGAACATTGAACTTATAGCACCGAGATGGAAAAATCTTGCAAGCATATAAATCACAGGAATGATAGACATTAATGATATGCAAATGATGAAAAATGGAAAGAAAGTTTTCAAACTATCTCTTGAATATCCATGCCAAATGCAGAAATCCCCACACTTACAGCCTTGAGATGTCATTAATGGTCATCAGAGGAATGTTCTGCCATCAAAATCCGCTGCTGACAGCTCCTTTTGCAATTGCCGACCATTGATATCCCAGATATGCTCCATAAAAGACAATTATAAACAAGTACCACCGACACATTTTAATCAAAATAGCACGCCATATGTCCGAAAAGAAGTTTGGCACATATATGAAAGAAAGGACACTCCAAAGATATATATCCTACAAATAGCTAAAAAGATAAAAAATAGCAATAAAAGACAAGTCTGGAGACGCTGCAGACCATGGTAGGACGTTTAGGCAATGCAGGCTGCTTACAGTAGCATGAGCAACATGTGGCCTGGTGTTAGGTAGAAAAATGGTTCTTTTGGAGAAATGGTGGAACCACTGATTCCACGACCAAATCAATGTAGCGCCGAGTGGTTAGTGCATCTGGAATGAAGACTAGAGGCGTCTGGCTACTGTGCCTGTAGCCACCCCACACCATAAACTCCGGGGTCGGACCAGTGTGATTGTGATGTTCCCTCATGAAGGCCTCTTCATGGTGTTATTCTATTTCTGTGTGTGGCACTCATATTTGATATTGGATAAATTGCGATGTTTTGAAAATGTTGCTTCCATTTTTCATAATTGACATATCAATAACATGCCTAGTTGTCATGTATTTCCATAATTCCATGCCTTTTCTTTCATGGTGTTGCAATTTCAAGGTTGTGCACTTTATAACCAAAAGTTGCATTTACTATTCTTCTTTTGGAAACAGTCAGCAAACTTTTTGGCAGCAGGTTTTCTAAATTCAGCAGAGCTATTACAATGTATTGGGACATCATTTTCTATATAAGTTTACAATACTGGTTGCAAAGATAGATCACTGGGAAAATGAAGTTCAAGGATTAAAGAGAACCTGTCATGTTCCCTGTGCCCACAGAACAACCAGCAATTGTGTCTACAGATACAAATTCGCAGACAGGTTCCCTTTGAGTCACCAAGGAATGCTGAGGGATTTCAGGTCTAGCATCCAAATAATTATTAAAGGGGTGTCCTCATATCAGATGATATGCAGAAAGGATATGTATGAAGGTCTGATAGGTGCAGGATACAATAAGCTGGATTCGCATCTATCTCGAAAACAAGGCCCTGTTTCTTGAAGCTGTCATTAAAGATATGGGTGCACATGCACTCTCCATTTACTTCTATGGGAATACCAGAAATAAATGAACAAGCATACTTAGGTATTTTTTAGAACTTCTAACTTCTAACTTGGCTTTATCAGTTAGATTTAGCATTAACAGGGTTATCCCCTGCCTGGACAACCCTTTTATAAATGAAATAGTCCCCGTTTTAAAACAAGCACACCATATACTCAGCTCTCGAACCACCACCATTCCAGTGATGTAATCTCCTTGTCTCCAGGGTTTGCATGACATTGGCTGCAGGGCTCATGTGGCATAAAAATCAGCGGCCACTTTTGGGCTGCTGAGTGATCACTTCTTCCGCAAAACTAGTAAGAGCTCAGTAGCCGAATAGGGGCCGCTGACTGAAGGCAGGACTCGTGTACCCTAACAATGTAACATGCGGGAGGTGAGTATATGGTGTTTTTATTTTTAAAAACGAAATATAGTATTTCTATCCTTCCTCCTCTTTGTGTCTGCAAGTGGCGGACTAGTCATTGACTAAAGTGTCTTAATACACCCTAGGTGTACATCCTGCTGTCAGAAATATGTCTTACCCTTGCTCTCTATCTGGGAACACTTGTAATATGGTAATAAGTTGTGGTAAATGGCACACTCATCTTTGCTACATTGGTATAGAAGCTGGAATAGCACTCCCCCTAAATAATACTACTGATATTATAGTAATATAAGACAAACCATAGCACTCACCATACAGGCAGCCTGCACCGCCTCAGATACAAGTCCAGCATCTGGTTCACACCAAAACACTGTGCACTGGAAACACTGCATGCCGGTATCCATAATTAACGCAAATGTGTGCGGGTCTTTTCCAATTCCCATAAATGACACGTAGCGGACTTGACACTGCCAGACAGGTTCCTCTTCTGCAGCCTATAATACAAAGAATAGAAAAACTATGCTATCTTTATAAAAAAGATGAGAATTGCCAATCTGATCAACTGCATTCTAGAAAGTTGGTATAATGTACAGTAGTGTTAAAAATATTAGCAGCCCAGTATGTCTCACCAGATTAATCACTGTTTTTGATATAAATTATATTATCACATGTCAAACAATTTACCAGCTGTTTCAAAAAAGACAACGACCCTAAGCACACCAGGAAATAAGCAAAATCTTGGTTCCAGTCTAACAATATTGAGGTTATGGAGTGGCCAGCCCAATCCCCGGACCTTAATCCGATAGAACACTTGTGGGGTGACATCAAAAATGCCATTTCTGAGGCAAATGCCAAAAAATTGTGGGATGTAGTCCAAGGATCCTGAGCTGGAACAACAGGTGACAGAAGTTGGTTGACTCTATGCAACATAGATGTGAAACAGAATATCTGCGCTGGAAAAAACAAACACTAGAGGACCATAAAAACTAATAAATACATACGTAGATCTCACAAAAAAGAAGACTAAAACCGTGTTAGGATAAGAATAAAACTAAAACTAAAAACAACACCATATGCAACTGGGAGAGCAACCTACTACCGCCAAATGTATAAAAAATAAATAATAAACACTATAGTGTCACTACCTGCCAGAGTCGTCCAGGGAGGATAAGGATAGATGCAATATAGTAGGTTGAAGTATCCCAGTGTGGTGTAGAAAGAAGTCCGTGCCAAATGGCCACTATGCAGGAAGCGGTGGAGCTGCTTGTTCCGATATCCTTAGATACTTGCAATACCCGGAGGAGGCCAGGTGAAAAGAGTATCGCAAATAGTCCGGTACGGATCAAGGTGGTAGACACTGCCCCGGCCGGTGGCAGCGCTAGCCAGCATTCAATGTGGCGTCTCCACGCTGCTATACAGAGCCGTTAGGTGTGCTGCAGGCGCAGGACCTAATGTGACGTCACAATCACGTGAAGAATCACGTGATGGGCTACAGGGAGAGCTTAGGACCAATTCCTTCCTACGCGTTTCGGAGAAAAAACGATCTCCTTCCTCAGGGATGATCCTATAGCAAGTAGAGCGCTCTTATATAGTTAGCGGTGGACAGGTAGCCATATTAGGAATTGAACGCAAACAACTCGATCTCGCTATTGAGACCTCTTGGGATTAACGTATCCAATAGAAAAAACCCTTTCTATTAATTTTCTAGATTTGAACATCTTTATTGAAAATGGCATCATCCACACTAGAACTTTCCATAAACCTATTGATGGCAACAACTATATATCCTTGGATAGTTGCCACCTTCCCAATTGGCTGTTAAATGTGCCCAAAAGTCAGATGATCAGGGCACAAAGAAATTGTTCCCGTGAGCAAGATTTTATGCAGGAATCCAAAAATCTTATGGACAAATTTCTACAGAAAGGCTACTCCCGTAGCTCTTTGTGCTCGGTTATAAACCAGGTACAGGAACTACCAAGATCGGGTCTCTTGCAAACCAAAGAAAAAACTAGTACAAAAGGATGGTTGGAGAAAATTCCAATTATCACCAGATATAGTGCTAATACTCACCTGTTCAGAAACATTGTAAATAGATATTGGGATATCCTAAAAGAGGACAAGGTGATTGGGGATAAGCTTCCAGAACGTCCCTTGTTTATCTACAAAAAAGCCCTTAATCTGGGTAACAAGATAGCTCCGACAGTTCCACATACTCTTTCCCCTACTCACTTACATACAAATACACCTCAAGGTTTTTTTCCATGTTTAAAATGCAAACCATGCATACTGTTAAAAAGTAGGAAACAACATCTATTTGAGAAAGGTACCGTCAATTGGAGGATTAGGAATTTTATTTCTTGTAACACCAAGGGGGTTATTTATGCAATCACTTGTCCTTGTGAAAAGGTATATATAGGCAGAACTAAAAGAGCCCTTCACATAAGGATTAATGAACACCTTAGAAATATAAAGAAAAAATTTGTTGGGCATCCCCTCTCCAAACATTTTCTGACTCATCATGGAGGATCTATTCATGGAACTATCTTTACTGGCCTTAAAATAGTACAAAATTGCTGGAGAGGGGGGGACTTCATTAAAGAAATGTCAATGGAAGAGACGAAAATGATTTTTCTATTGGATACGTTAATCCCAAGAGGTCTCAATAGCGAGATCGAGTTGTTTGCGTTCAATTCCTAATATGGCTACCTGTCCACCGCTAACTATATAAGAGCGCTCTACTTGCTATAGGATCATCCCTGAGGAAGGAGATCGTTTTTTCTCCGAAACGTGTAGGAAGGAATTGGTCCTAAGCTCTCCCTGTAGCCCATCACGTGATTCTTCACGTGATTGTGACGTCACATTAGGTCCTGCGCCTGCAGCACACCTAACGGCTCTGTATAGCAGCGTGGACACGCCACATTGAATGCTGGCTAGCGCTGCCACCGGCCGGGGCAGTGTCTACCACCTTGATCCGTACCGGACTATTTGCGATACTCTTTTCACCTGGCCTCCTCCGGGTATTGCAAGTATCTAAGGATATCGGAACAAGCCGCTCCACCGCTTCCTGCATAGTGGCCATTTGGCACGGACTTCTCTCTACACCACACTGGGATACTTCAACCTACTATATTGCATCTATCCTTATCCTCCCTGGACGACCCTGGCAGGTAGTGACACTATAGTGTTTATTATTTATTTTTTATACATTTGGCGGTAGTAGGTTGCTCTCCCAGTTGCATATGGTGTTGTTTTTAGTTTTAGTTTTATTCTTATCCTAACACGGTTTTAGTCTTCTTTTTTGTGAGATCTACGTATGTATTTATTAGTTTTTATGGTCCTCTAGTGTTTGTTTTTTCCAGCGCAGATATTCTCTTTCTCTTTTTTAGATTTATCTATGTTTTTGCGGGTGGGTGGTTCCGCTACTATATCTGCTGCAGGTTTTTTCCGAGTGTGAGCGCTACAGGTGCCTTTTTTGTATAGATGTGAAACAGTTCTAAAGAAACTGTGGGTAACAACTAAACATTAGGTTAGTGATTCACAGGAATGCTAAATTCACAAAAAAATAATATATATTGTGAGTTTGTAAAGACAAATGCAGATACTGCTATTTTTTAGAACAGTCCAATGTTCATTTTTTGTTATTTTCTGTAAAGTACCGTATATACTCGTGTATAAGCCGACCCGAGAATAAGCCGAGGCACCTAATTTTGTCTCGAAAAATTGGGAAAACTTATTGACTCGAATATAAGCCGGGTATGCATTGTCCTCTAATCCCTATTCTGGTATGCATGGCTCCTTATTCATATCCTTGCCTGCATGGCTCCTTATTCCCATCCTTGCCTGCATGGTTCCTTATTACCATCCTTGTCTGCATGGCTCCTTATTCCCATCCTAGTCTGCATGGCTCCTTATTCATATCCTTGCCTGCATGGTTCCTTATTCCCATCCTTGTCTGCATGGCTCCTTATTCCCATCCTTGTCTGCATGGCTCCTTATTCCCATCCTTGTCTGCATGGCTCCTTATTCATATCCTTGTATGCATGGCTCCTTATTCCCATCCTTGCCTGCATGGCTCCTTATTCCCATCCTTGCCTGCATGGTTCCTTATTCCCATCCTTGTCTGCATGGCTCCTTATTCCCATCCTTGTCTGCATGGCTCCTTATTCCCATCCTTGTCTGCATGGCTCCTTATTCATATCCTTGTATGCATGGCTCCTTATTCCCATCCTTGTCTGCATGGCTCCTTATTCCCATCCTTGTCTGCATGGCTCCTTATTCCCATCCTTGTCTGCATGGCTCCTTATTCCCATTCTTGTCTGCATGGCTCCTAGTCCCCATCCTTGTCTGCATGGCTCCTCATTCTCATCCTTGTCTGCATGGCTCCTTATTCCCATCCTTGTCTGCATGGCTCCTTATCCCCATCCTTGTATGCATGGCTCCTCATTCCCATCCTTGTCTGCATGGCTCCTTATTCCCATCTTTGTTTGCATGGCTCCTTATTCCCATCCTTGTCTGCATGGCTCCTTATTCCCATCCTTGTCTGCATGGCTCCTTATTCCCATCCTTGTCTGTATGGCTCCTTATTCCCATCCTTGTCTGCATGGCTCCTCGTCCCCATCCTTGCATGCATGGCTCCTTATTCCCATCCTTGTATGCATGGCTCCTTATTCCCATCCTTGTATGCATGGCTCCTTATTCCCATCCTTGTATGCATGGCTCCTTATTCCCATCCTTGTCTGTATGGCTCCTTATTCCCATCCTTGTATGCATGGCTCCTTATTCATATCCTTGTATGCATGGCTCCTCATTCCCATCCTTGTCTGCATGGCTCTTTATTCCCATCCTTGTCTGCATGGCTCCTTATTCCCATCCTTGTATGCATGGCTCCTTATTCCCATCCTTGTATGCATGGCTCCTTATTCCCATCCTTGTATGCATGGCTCCTTATTTCCATCCTTGTATGCATGGCTCCTTATTCCCATCCTTGTCTGCATGGCTCCTTATTCCCATCCTTGTCTGCATGGCTCCTTATTCCCATCCTTGTCTGCATGGCTCCTTATTCCCATCCTTGTCTGTATGGCTCCTTATTCCCATCCTTGTATCCATGGCTCTTTATTCCCATCCTTGTATGCATGGTTCCGTATTCCCATCCTTGTCTGCATGGCTCCTTATTCCCATCCTTGTCTGTATGGCTCCTTATTCCCATCCTTGTCTGCATGGCTCCTCGTCCCCATCCTTGTATGCATGGCTCCTTATTCCCATCCTTGTATGCATGGCTCCTTATTCCCATCCTTGTATGCATGGCTCCTTATTCCCATCCTTGTATGCATGGCTCCTTATTCATATCCTTGTATGCATGGCTCCTCATTCCCATCCTTGTATGTATGGCTCTTTATTCCCATCCTTGTCTGCATGGCTCCTTATTCCCATCCTTGTCTGCATGGCACCTTATACCCATCCTTGTATGCATGGTTCCGTATTCCCATCCTTGTCTGCATGGCTCCTTATTCCCATCCTTGTCTGTATGGCTCCTTATTCCCATCCTTGTCTGCATGGCTCCTCGTCCCCATCCTTGTATGCATGGCTCCTTATTCCCATCCTTGTATGCATGGCTCCTTATTCCCATCCTTGTATGCATGGCTCCTTATTCCCATCCTTGTATGCATGGCTCCTTATTCCCATCCTTGTATGCATGGCTCCTTATTCATATCCTTGTATGCATGGCTCCTCATTCCCATCCTTGTATGTATGGCTCTTTATTCCCATCCTTGTCTGCATGGCTCCTTATTCCCATCCTTGTATGCATGGCTCCTTATTCCCATCCTTGTATGCATGGCTCCTTATTCCCATCCTTGTATGCATGGCTCCTTATTCCCATCCTTGTATGCATGGCTCCTTATTCCCATCCTTGTCTGCATGGCTCCTTATTCCCATCCTTGTCTGCATGGCTCCTTATTCCCATCCTTGTCTGTATGGCTCCTTATTCCCATGCTTGTATCCATGGCTCTTTATTCCCATCCTTGTATGCATGGTTCCGTATTCCCATCCTTGTCTGCATGGCTCCTTATTCCCATCCTTGTCTGTATGGCTCCTTATTCCCATCCTTGTCTGCATGGCTCCTTATTCCCATCCTTGTATGCATGGCTCCTTATTCCCATCCTTGTCTGCATGGCTCCTCGCCCCCATCCTTGTATGCATGGCTCCTTATTCCCATCCTTGTCTGCATGGCTCCTTATTCCCATCCTTGTCTGTATGGCTCCTTATTCCCATCCTTGTATGCATGGCTCTTTATTCCCATCCTTGTATGCATAGCTCCTTATTCCCATCCTTGTCTGCATGGCACCTCATTCCCATCCTTGTATGCATGGTTCCGTATTCCCATCCTTGTCTGCATGGCTCCTTATTCCTATCCTTGTCTGTATGGCTCCTTATTCCCATCCTTGTCTGTATGGCCCCTTATTCCCATCCTTGTTTGCATGGCTCCTTATTCCCATTCTTGTCTGTATGGCTCCTTATTCCCATCCTTGTCTGCATGGCACCTTATTCCCATCCTTGTATGCATGGCTCCTTATTCCCATCCTTGTATGCATAGCTCCTTATTCCCATCCTTGTCTGCATGGCACCTCATTCCCATCCTTGTATGCATGGTTCCGTATTCCCATCCTTGTCTGCATGGCTCCTTATTCCTATCCTTGTCTGTATGGCTCCTTATTCCCATCCTTGTCTGTATGGCCCCTTATTCCCATCCTTGTTTGCATGGCTCCTTATTCCCATTCTTGTCTGTATGGCTCCTTATTCCCATCCTTGTCTGCATGGCACCTTATTCCCATCCTTGTATGCATGGCTCCTTATTCCCATCCTTGTATGCATGGTTCCATATTCCCATCCTTGTCTGCATGGCTCCATATTCCCATCCTTGTCTGCATGGCACCTTATTCCCATCCTTGTATGCATGGTTCCGTATTCCCATCCTTTTCTGTATGGCCCTTTATTCCCATCCTTGTCTGCATGGCTCCTTATTCCCATCCTTGTCTATATGGCTCCTTATTCCCATCCTTGTCTGCACGGCTCCTTATTCCCATACTTGTCTGCATGGCACCTTATTCCCATCCTTGTCTGCATGGCATCTTATTCCCATTCTTGTATGCATGGTTCCGTATTCCCATCCTTGTCTGCATGGCTCCTTATTCCCATCCTTGTCTGAAGGGTCCTTATTCCTATCCTTGTCGGCATGGCTCCTTATTCCCATACTTGACTGCATGGCACCTTATTCCCATCCTTGTATGCATGGCTCCTTATTCCCATCCTTGTATCAATGGCTCCTGATTCCCAACCTTGTCTGCATGGCTCCTTATTCCCATCCTTATATGCATGGCTCCTTATTCCCATCCTTGTATGCATGGCATCTTATTCACATCCTTGTATGCATGTCTCCGTATTCCCATCCTTGCATGCATGGCTCCTTATTCCCATCCTTGTATGTATGACCCCCATGAGAAAAGCATTAATAAAAAAAAATCCTACTTACCTTCCCTGCGTGCCCTTGCAGCATCTTGTTCTGGCTTCCAGCAGCTTCTGCGGCCGAGTAATCACGTGTCCTCGCTCATTAAGGTAATGAATATTCACCTCTCTCCAGCCTATGGGAATGGAGTGAGGTGAATATTCATTACTTTAAGGCTGTGTGTATACGTTCAGGATTTTTTGCGTTTTTTTGCTATAAAAACGCGATAAAACCGAAAAAAAGGCAGACATTAAGCATCATATTATTAGAATACAATCCACAATTTTTGTGCACATGTTGCGTTTTTTTCTGCAGTGGAATCGCATTCCGGAAAAAAACGCAGCATGTTCATTCTTTGTGCGGAATCGCGGGGGTTCCGCACACGTAGGAATGCATTGATCCGCTTACTTTCCGCATGTGGCTATGCCCACCATGTGGGAAGTATGCGGATCATGTGCGGTTGGTACCCAGGGTGGAGGAGATGAGACTCTCCTCCAGGCCCTGGGAACCATATAATTGTTAAAAAAAAGAATTAAAATAAAAAGTCATAATATTCTCACCTTCCGGTGTACCTCGAAGCGTTCCCGCTCCTCGCGATGCTTCCGTTCCCAATAATGCATTGCAAAAATGACCTGTGATGACGTAGCGGTCTCGCGAGACTGCTACGTCATCTGAGGTCATTGCCGCAATGCATTATTGGGAACGGAGCATCGCAAGAAGCGGGAAGACTGCCGGGGACGCCGGAAGGTGAGAATATCACGATTTTTTATTATTTTTATTGTTTTTAAGGTTCTATCTTTTTACTATTGATGCTGCATAGGCAGATTTAGTCCCAGGAGCCAAATTACCTAAGGCTCTTCTGTTTAATTTGTCCGGGCCTGAGCACCAGCCATGAAAGAGTACATCTCAGAGAGCCTCCGTAAGGGGCATATTTGGCCTTCTGTCTCACCCGTGGCAGCAGGATTTTTCTTTGTAAAGAAAAAGAATGGTGGTTTGCGACCGTGCCTCGACTTACGGGGGGCTTATAACCTTATAAGGGTCTGGGAGGGGGATGAATGGAAAACAGCATTCCTGACGACCGAGGGACTGTTTGAAAACCTGGTATTGCCTTTCGGTCTCACTAACCTCCCTACTGTTTTCCTGAATTTTATTGATGTGATTTTTTCTGACCTGATTGGGCATTATGTAGTCATCTACCTGGATGACATTCTGATATAGAGAGAACCACTTATACGCTAAACAGGAGAAATGCTCGTTCTTTGTGCAGGAACTGTCTTTTCTGGGATTAATTATATCAGGGGAGGGGTTCCGCATGGATCCTAGGAAGGTTCAGACCTTTACGGATTGGGTGCAACCTCATGACCTAAAGGGGTTGCAGTGATTTCTTGGCTTCGCTAACTTCTATAGGAAGTTCATTAAAGGGTTTTGGCAGGTGGTGAAACCCTTGACGAACCTCGCTCTCAAAGGGGCCTATGTAAAAAATTAGGCCGTGGCTGCAAAAAATTCCTTCCTGACATTGAAGAAATGTTTTACTTCATCCCCTGTGTTGGTACAACCTGATCCGTCAAGACCTTTTATTGTACAGGTCGACACTTCTGAGGTGGGGGTTGGGGGCAGTGTTATCCCATCCTCACTATCCTCAAACCCTGCGCCTTTTTCTCTAAAAAATTCTCTTCGGCCGAGAGAAATTATGACGTCGGCAACAGAGAATTGTTGGCAGTTGAATTTGCCTTTGAAGAATGGAGGCATTTTTTTGGAGGGAGCCGTTCATCCCATTACAGTCATCACTGATCATAAAAATTTGGCCTATATTGAGTCCGCTAAGAGTAGACTCCCCCAGACAGGCTCGGTGGGCACTTTTTTTTTCCCTCGATTTCATTTTACCTTTATGTTCTGACCAGGGTCTAAAAATGTAAAGGCGGATGCCATATCCTGAAGTTTTGCTTCTGCATCCCTTCTAGAACCTCCTTTCCTCCATTCTTCAACCGGGAGTGGTTGTGGCAGAAGTCTCATCTGAGTTACAGAGAGAGATTCTGGAAGCACAAGCACGAGCTTCCAGGAATAACCCCCATGGTAAATTGTTTGTACCTAAATATTTCTGTCTCACACTCCTGCAGGAGTTTCATGATGCTGTGTTAAGTGCACACCCTGGGATTGCAGCTACCCGGGGGCAGTGGCTAGGGGTTTTTGGTGGCCCTCTTTTGTTGCTGATATCAAAAAGTTTGTGAGTACTTGTGGGGTATGAGCTTGCTCTAAATGCTTTCAAGTCCGGGCGGCTGGAAAATTGGTGCCTTTGCCAATTCCAGATAAGCCATGGACACATCTGTCCATGGTCTTTATCACTAATCTTCCTCCTTCCAAGGGCAACTCAGTGGTATGGGTAGTGGTTGATAGGTTTTCTTAACAAGCCCATTTTTTACCGTTATCCGCATTACCGGCTGCTGAAACCTTGGCCACTTATTTATACAGTCCATAGCTCGGTTGCATGGAGTACCAGTGAATGTGGTGTTGGACAGGGGTGTGCAATTTGTGGCCAGGTTTTGGAGAGCGTTTTGTAAGAAGTTGGGGGTCACTTTATCATTCTCCTCTGCTTATTACCCACAATCTAACGGACCGACTGAAGGCACGAATCAGTAGTTGGAGCAAATACTGAGATGCCTGGCCTCGTCCAGACAGGAAGACTGGTGTGAGGTATTACCCATGGCAGAATTTGCTTTCAATTGTTGTATTAATCAGTCTACTGGAAAGTCTCCCTTTCAGGTCAATTATGGGTTTATTCTGCAGTTTGGGGAATTTTCCCGCATGGACTCAGGTTGTCCTGGTGCTGAGGCCATGGTACAACATTTGAGAACCCTTTGGAGGGAGGTCCAGGGGAACATCTCTAAAGCCCAGAAAAGGTACAAATGATTTGCGGACAGGAGGAGGGGGTCAGCTCCAGTGTTGGCAGTGAGGGAGAAGGTGTGGTTGTCCACCCGTAACATCAAGCTTAAGATACCCTCTATGAAGCTGGGCCCCAGGTTCATAGGTCCGTACAAGATTGTGGAGGTGATCAACCCGGTGGCCTATAGATTACAGTTGCCACTTCCTTCAAAATATCTAATGTCTTCCACAGGTCCCTATTAAAACCTGTGGGGACGGTTAGAGAAGATTCCTCTTCCAATGTTCCGCCAGTGTTGGTAGAGGGTCAGCTGGAGTACGAGGTACGGCACATCATTGATTCACGGTGGGTGCGCCGAAGACTTCAGTATCTAATACACTGGTCTGACCTCCCTGTGTGGTAAATGCCACAGTAGTTGGAGAGACTTTTTACCCTCATACTGAGGCATTTACCACATAGGGAGGTTAGACCTGCCACTGCAGGAGACCTCAATGAGCCTGGATAACTTCCCCTGATGAACCCCCTGAACAGGGGAGGAAACGCGTTGGGAAAGGAAGACACATTACCCAGGGAGGCTATATTTATCATGGGCACCACGAAGTAGATTTCTACTCGGGTACTGCCCTTGTCCGGGCGGGAGTTTTCTGCAGAGGGCACAACATGGAAGTAAGACCCCGAATACTCCCCCCCCCCTCCCCCCCTCTTCATCTCGGTCTCACCTACCCAGGTCCTACATGGAACCTTGGAGAATCAGGAGCTAACAACTGGGTGAGATTGTACCATTTTATTAAGCGCACTGGTATTTATGAGCACTTTGTTTGTCTGCCATGTATTTTATATAAACTATATTAAATGTTATGTTTTATCAAATTTAGGAGCTGACTATGCTGGATAGTGTTAACATTTGTTAACGTAGGATGGTGAAAAAGAAAAAAAGGGGGGAGGACTTTGAAATAGGGACTGAGAGACAGTGGATGGGAGGTAAAGTTCTCAGAATGCAGACTGTTCCAGTCCTTTATATTAAGAACTAAAGGAAGTTAAAAGAATATTGTCTCCAGCTATCAGGAAGTAAGATGTCTTGGTATTTGTCTTCTGGCCTTGGGTGAATTTCCCTTCCCCCGCAACAACCATTTTTCTGGTCTCTGGAGATGGTGAAAATTGAAGTTCTCAAGCAAAGACATCCAGGAAGGGACATCTACTTGCTGTGTTCCCAGAGTGCATCAAGATGTTTGAAGATCCCTGGGGTGCAAATGTAAATTTGCTTGCCATCTTTTGGTATGGTGAGGCAAAAAGAATAAAGCCATCTGCATGTTAGCTTGTTCACATAAAGAGCATCCAGTTGTGGTTAATTCTTCTTCTCTTTGCCAGAGTGGGCGGTGCTATATCTTTAAAAAATTGCATCTAGTTTTTGTCATAATATCATACCTCCCAACTTTTGAAGAAGGCAAAGAGGGACAAAGGTAGCGGTGCGTGCAAATTTTAGGCCATGCCCCTGACCACACCCATTTCACAACTAGTCACACCCATATCCATGCCCCAACCACACCCATTTAGAACTGCTGATCACACTGTTTCACAAACAATAATTATAAACAGAAAAAAATATGGCCACACAGTGTTCCATACTGTATAATGGCCACACAGTGCTCCATGCTGAATAATGGCCCCACATGATGCTGCGCACAGTATAATGGCCACACATGATGCTCCATACTGTATAACGGCCACATAGTGCTTCATACTGTATAATGGCCCCACATGATGCTCAATACTGTATAATGGCCACACAGTGCTCCATATTGCATAATGGTCACACATGATGATCAATACTGTATAATGGCCACACATGATGCTCCATACTGGATAATGGCCCCACATGATGCTCAATACTGTATAATGGTCCCACATGATGCTCAATACTGCATAATGGCCTCACATGATGCTCCATAATGTATAATGACCCCACATGATGCTGCGTACAGTATAATGTCTCCACATGATGCTGCATACTGTATAATGGCCATATATAGTGCTCCATACTGTATAAGGGCCCCACATGATGCTCAATACTGTTTAATGGCCACACAGTGCTCCATACTGTATAATGGCCACACAGTGCTCCATACTGTATAATGGCCCCACATGATGCTCCATACTGTCTAATGACCCCACATGATGCTGCGTACAGTATAATGGCCCAACATGATGCTGCATACTGTATAATGTCCACATATAGTGCTCCATACTGTATAATGGCCTCACATGATGTTCAACACTGTATAATGGCGACACATGATGCTCCATACTGTATAATGGCCCCACATGAAGCTCTATAGTGTATAATGGCTCCACATGATGCTCAATACTGTATAATGGCCATACATAGTACTCCATACTGTATAAGGGCCCCACATGATGCTCAATACTGTATAATGGCCACACAGTGCTCCATACTGTATAATGGCCATACAGTGCTCCATACTTTATAATGTCCACACATAGTACTCCATACTGTATAATGGCCTCACATGATGCTACATACTGTATAATGTCCACATATAGTGCTCCATACTGTATAATGGCCTCACATGATGTTCAACACTGTATAATGGCGACACATGATGCTCCATACTGTATAATGGCCCCACATGAAGCTCTATACTGTATAATGGCTCCACATGATGCTCAATACTGTATAATGGCCATACATAGTACTTCATACTGTATAAGGGCCCCACGATGCTCAATACTGTATAATGGCCACACAGTGCTTCATACTGTATAATGGCCATATAGTGCTCCATACTGTATAATGGCCTCACATGATGCTCCATACTGTATAATGTCCACACATAGTACTCCATACTGTATAATGGCCTCACATGATGCTCAATACTGTATAATGGCCACACATGATGATCCATACTGTATAATGGTTCCACATGATGCTCAATACTGTATAATGGCCTTGCATGATGCTCCATACTGTATAATGGCCCCCACATGATGCTGCGTACAGTATAATGACCCCACATGATGATGCCAGTGTACAGTTGGGGTTGTAGATGTGTCCCAGCAGCTCTGCTTACAATGCAGGCAAAGATTTCACCACCTGTCGCTGTCCACACTGCTGCCGCACAGATCCTGCACATTGCAATGTAGCCCAGCTCTGCGAACTCTGCATGCACTCAGACAACACCGCTATCTACTGTCTTCACTCCATAACTGCTGTAGTATATAAAGGATATATATATATATATATATATTCAAACAGAAAATAGGCAGCACTCCATAGTCTTGGATATCTTGTGCAGTTTATTCAGACCCACATGTCTTAATCGCAACGTTTCGGCTCAGACTGAGCCTTTCTCAAGCAGTGAGTGAACCATTTGTGTGCATATAAATACATTCCAAACCATAACCATCCTTAATTAGCCATTAATGAACAGTACATGTGCTTTTAAATTTCTTATACAAATTTCAATTAGTATCATAAAGTGCTATAGTGCATACCTTCTGTGCAAGTGTTGCTGTGTAAACTATACATTACTTTACTTGTGGAGCTGCTTACCGGCAATGGAGGATATCTACACACATCTCGGCGTTCTCTATGCGCAACTGCGCATGTCCGCTACGTCACCGCTCTGTGTTAGACCGCGGACCAATCAGCGCCTACGGCGCCTGCGCAGTAGCGCTATGTATCACCATATTGGTAGTGGCATCTCATACAGGAAGGTCAATTCCTCAGTCGGGTGACAGCGCCTGCGCATACAGCGCTACTCAGCACTAACACCACCCTTTACTTGCCAACAAAGATTCCAGCCACTGCGGGACCATATTAAGTATAAGGCTGTGGTCCTCACAAACTTCACCACGCATAACAATGCTTTTATTAGTTCGTGCCCTATGGACATTCTAGCGCTAAACATCGCCCTGACACTACGGGCTCAACCATAAATTAGCTGATGTCCGTAGGTCATACAATCAAACGCCTAGCATCAGGTCAACCCTCTAAGGTCAGCCCACCCCAGGCTTAGACTGTATTAGCGATAGCGTTGACGTCCCGGCATATACACTATACTGAAGTTAGAGGTAATAGACCACTGCTATGTAGTATTTTGACTGCTTTATTTATTAATCCATGGTCCAACACAGTATGGGACAAAAATAACAATAGTCTTCCAATCCAAATATATAATTATATGTCCTCCATGCCCGCAAGCATTTCTCCACTGGTCTTCCGCTATACTAGAGGCATCAGACAAAATCTAAAATTAGAGAAATACAATTACGTGAATTACATAGTATTCTCTAAACTTAAAAACAGAAAGTCACATTACTGACTCATAGGGACTCTATATAATATACAACGGAGTTCATACACGTTATTAGATTATTGTATGCATTTTAAAATCGGCGTTAAGTCCTCCCGGTCTCAAGGTTTTAAGTTCATAAATCCACATAAGTTCCTTTTTCTTTAATATCAGCTCCCTATCACCACCTCTTCTCTGTATCGGAACAGCATCTATGATTTTACATCTAAGGTCCTTTTCTGTATGTTTGCAATCAGCAAAATGTTTTGCAACAGGAAGATCCAATCTGTTCTTTCTTATACTGAATCTGTGCTGGTTCATTCTTGTTTTAAACTCGCATGTTGTTTCACCAACGTACCAGAGATTACATGGGCACATGAGCACATATATAACGTAGTCTGAGCTACATGTGAGGAATTGGTTAATATTATATATCTTTCCCGTTTTCGGATGTACAAATGTCGGTCCCTTAAGCATATATATGCAATTAACACAGTTCAAACAAGGGAAACATCCTTTTCTTTTACTCCCTGTAAGGTATCTCTGTGTATCTTTCTTTTTGGGGCCGATATCCGATTGTATGACCATGTCTTTGATATTTTTATTCCTCTTATATGAATAGAGCGGTAGCATTTTGAATTCGGGTATTTTTGGCAAGCATCTCCCCAGCATGGTCCAGTGTTTATTTATAATCTTAGACACTTCCCTACTTTCCTCGGTATAGGTAGACACAAAGGGAACTCTATTCTGGGTATTTTTACGTCTACCACATGGTTCTCCACGTATTAGTTGCAATCTATATATATATATATTTCACATATATATCAATATATATGTGAAAAATACAGATAGGAACAATTTGCTCCTATATGATAGTCAACACCCTTGCTCAATGAAAAGATCAATCCCCGTTAGTCAACTACTCAGGGTTAGACGTATAGTAAAGGAAGAGGATGTAGCTGACAAAACAATAGACCAGTTAATTAAGAAATTCTTGAATAGAGGCTACCCCAAGAGACTATTAGAACAAACAAAAAATAGGGTTATGGAAAAAGAGAGACTGCAACTAATACGTGGAGAACCATGTGGTAGACGTAAAAATACCCAGAATAGAGTTCCCTTTGTGTCTACCTATACCGAGGAAAGTAGGGAAGTGTCTAAGATTATAAATAAACACTGGACCATGCTGGGGAGATGCTTGCCAAAAATACCCGAATTCAAAATGCTACCGCTCTATTCATATAAGAGGAATAAAAATATCAAAGACATGGTCATACAATCGGATATCGGCCCCAAAAAGAAAGATACACAGAGATACCTTACAGGGAGTAAAAGAAAAGGATGTTTCCCTTGTTTGAACTGTGTTAATTGCATATATATGCTTAAGGGACCGACATTTGTACATCCGAAAACGGGAAAGATATATAATATTAACCAATTCCTCACATGTAGCTCAGACTACGTTATATATGTGCTCATGTGCCCATGTAATCTCTGGTACGTTGGTGAAACAACATGCGAGTTTAAAACAAGAATGAACCAGCACAGATTCAGTATAAGAAAGAACAGATTGGATCTTCCTGTTGCAAAACATTTTGCTGATTGCAAACATACAGAAAAGGACCTTAGATGTAAAATCATAGATGCTGTTCCGATACAGAGAAGAGGTGGTGATAGGGAGCTGATATTAAAGAAAAAGGAACTTATGTGGATTTATGAACTTAAAACCTTGAGACCGGGAGGACTTAACGCCGATTTTAAAATGCATACAATAATCTAATAACGTGTATGAACTCCGTTGTATATTATATAGAGTCCCTATGAGTCAGTAATGTGACTTTCTGTTTTTAAGTTTAGAGAATACTATGTAATTCACGTAATTGTATTTCTCTAATTTTAGATTTCGTCTGATGCCTCTAGTATAGCGGAAGACCAGTGGAGAAATGCTTGCGGGCATGGAGGACATATAATTATATATTTGGATTGGAAGACTATTGTTATTTTTGTCCCATACTGTGTTGGACCATGGATTAATAAATAAAGCAGTCAAAATACTACATAGCAGTGGTCTATTACCTCTAACTTCAGTATAGTGTATATGCCGGGACGTCAACGCTATCGCTAATACAGTCTAAGCCTGGGGTGGGCTGACCTTAGAGGGTTGACCTGATGCTAGGCGTTTGATTGTATGACCTACGGACATCAGCTAATTTATGGTTGAGCCCGTAGTGTCAGGGCGATGTTTAGCGCCAGAATGTCCATAGGGCACGAACTAATAAAAGCATTGTTATGCGTGGTGAAGTTTGTGAGGACCACAGCCTTATACTTAATATGGTCCCGCAGTGGCTGGAATCTTTGTTGGCAAGTAAAGGGTGGTGTTAGTGCTGAGTAGCGCTGTATGCGCAGGCGCTGTCATCCGACTGAGGAATTGACCTTCCTGTATGAGTTGCCACTACCAATATGGTGATACATAGCGCTACTGCGCAGGCGCCGTAGACGCTGATTGGTCCGCGGTCTAACACAGAGCGGTGACGTAGCGGACATGCGCAGTTGCGCATAGAGAACGCCGAGATGTGTGTAGATATCCTCCATTGCCGGTAAGCAGCTCCACAAATAAAGTAATGTATAGTTTACACAGCAACACTTGCACAGAAGGTATGCACTGTAGCACTTTATGATACTAACTGAAATTTGTATAAGAAATTTAAAAGCACATGTACTGTTCATTAATGGCTAATTAAGGATGGTTATGGTTTGGAATGTATTTATATGCACACAAATGGTTCACTCACTGCTTGAGAAAGGCTCAGTCTGAGCCGAAACGTTGCGATTAAGACATGTGGGTCTGAATAAACTGCACAAGATATCCAAGACTATGGAGTGCTGCCTATTTTCTGTTTGAATCTATGGACTGAGGATAGCCGGTGGACGGGCTCCCTAAAGGCTTTGCACCCGCAGATAAGTTTAAAGCTGTGCTGTTCCCTTTTTTTACATATATATATATATATATATATACTGTGGCTATCACTAACAGGCTGCACTGGATTGCTCTAACTGCTGTCACTACCACTGGTTATAATGACTTGTACTGTAAGCATAGCAGGGCCAGCTGCATGTATGTGTGCAGTACACATGCACACGCACACGCACCTCAGAATATCCTCTCTCCCTCTCTGACCACCGCATCAGAAGAAGAAGATACGGAGGGGGTGTCGCCTAATACAAGGGGGCGTGTTGGCTGCTTCTGCTGGCTGTGTGGGAGAGGTGAAGTCCTGTGCGGGTCTGTGGGGCACAGCCTCAAAATCGTGACAGTCCCGCAGTATGAGGGAAGGTTGAGACCTATCTACTTCATAATTGTTTAAGGGTCACTTCCGTCTGTCACGGATATTCATTGGTCACGGCCTCTGTCTGTCATGGAAATCCAAGTCGCTGATAGACTATGTGGCTGGGCAATATACAATGTGACTGTCCAATATACTACGTGGCTCTGCTATATACTACGTGGCTTACCAATATACTACGTACCTGTGCAATACACTACGTGATTATGTTACAGTTATATGAAAAAGTTTGGGCACCACTATTAATGTTAAGCTTAATGGTTTATAAAAATAGTTTTTTTTGCAACAGCTATTTCAGTTTCATATATCTAATAACTATTGGACACAGTAATGTTTCTGCCTTGAAATGAGGTTTATTGTACTAACAGAAAATGTGCAATCTGCATTCAAACAAAATTTGACAGGTGCATAAGTATGGGCACCCCATCAGAAAAGTGACATTAATAAGCGAATAGAGGCTGTTATTTTTGCAAAAGGAGGATCTACTAATCCTCCTTTTGCAAAAATAACAGCCTCTAGTCGCTTCCTGTAGCTTTTAATGAGTTCCTGGATTCTGGATGAAGGTATTTTTGACCATTCCTCTTTACAAAACAATTCCAGTTCAGTTAAGTTTGATGGTCGCCGAGCATGGACAGCCCTCTTCAAATGATCCCACAGTTGTTCAATGATATTCAGGTCTGGGGACTGGGATGGCCATTCCAGAACAGTGTAATTGTTCCTCTGCATGAATGCCTGAGTAGATTTGGAGCGGTGTTTTGGATCATTGTCTTGCTGAAAGATCCATCCCCTGCGTAACTTCAACTTTGTCACTGATTCATGAACATTATTGTCAAGAATCTGCTGATACTGAGAGGAATCCATGCGTCCCTCAACTTTAACAAGATTCCCGATTCCGGCATTGGCCACTCAGCCCCAAAGCATGATGGAACCTCCACCAAATTTTACTGTGGGTAGCAAGTGTTTTTCTTGGAATGCTGTGTTTTTTGGCCGCCATGCATAACGCCTTTTTGTATGACCAAACAACTCAATCTTGTTTTCATCAGTCCACAGGACCTTCTTCCAAAAAGAAATTGGCTTCTCCAAATGTGCTTTTGCATACCTCAGCCGACTCTGTTTGTGGCGTGCTTGCAGAAACGGCTTTTTTCGCATCACTCTCCCATACAGCTTCTCCTTGTGCAAAGTGCGTTGTATAGTTGACCGATGCACAGTGACACCATCTGCAGCAAGTTGATGCTGCAGCTCTCTGGAGGTGGTCTGAGGATTGTCCTTGACTGATCTCACCATTCTTCTTCTCTGCCTTTTTGATGTTTTTCTTGGCCTGCCACTTCTGGCCTTAACAAGAACTGTACCTGTGTTCTTCCATTTCCTTACTATGTTCCTCACAGTGGAAATTGACAGGTTAAATCTCTGAGACAGCTTTTTGTATCCTTCCCCTGAACAACTATGTTGAATAATCTTTGTTTTCAGATCATTAGACAGTTGTTTTGAGGAGCCCATGATGCCACTCTTCAGAGGAGATTCAAACAGGAGAACAACTTGCAAGTGGCCACTTTAAGTAGCCTTTCTCATGATTGCATACACCTGGCTATGAAGTTCAAAGCTCAATAAGGTTAGAAAACAAAAAAAGTGCTTTAGTAAGTCAGTAAAAAGTAGGTAGGAGTATTTAAAACAAGAAAATGATAAGGGTGCCCATACTTATGCACCTGTCAAATTTTGTTGAATGCAGATTGCACATTTTCTGTTAGTACAATAAACCTCATTTCAATGCAGAAACATTACTGTGTCCAACAGTTATTAGATATATGAAACTGAAATAGCTGTTGTAAAAAAAACAATTTTTATAAAACATTAAGCTTAAGATTAATAGGGGTGCCCAAACTTTTTCATATAACTGTATATACTACGTGGCTGTGTTATATACTACGTAGCTCTGCTATATACTACGTACGCTGTGTTACATACTACGTAGCTCTGTTATATACTACGTCGGTTGTGTTATATACTACGCCACTGAACAATATAGTACGTAGCCTGTGCGATATACTACCTACATCAGGGCCGTATTTGCCACTAGGCACTCGAGGGCACGTGCCTAGGGCGGGGACGATGCGGAGGGCGGCACCAGAGCGAGGGTTTTTTTTTTCGTTTTTTTATGAAGTCCGGTGGGGTCACCTTAATTAACCCCCCCCCCCCCCCCCGCCCTTGCCCCGACATCATACAGTGTATGAGTCATGAGTGAGTCATCATACATACTCACCTAGCTAGCTCCAGCGATGCCTGGTCTGGTCTCAGCGTCGGCCGACTGCAGCTCGTCCTGTGTGAGAGGTCAGGTGGTACCGCTCATTAAGGTCATAAATATGTGCATATTCATGACCTTAATGAGCGGTACCACCTGACCGCTCACACAGGACGAGGGTGCTGCGCCGGGACAGAGGTGGAGAGGATTCCGTTCCGCGCGGTGTGGAAAAGGACAAAGGTGAGTATGATGTAACAGCCAGGGTGGGAGGACGGCGGGGGGAGGATGAAGGAGGACCATGGACGGGGAGCAGCCGAGCCATACAAGATAGGAGCGCGGAGCGGCGGGGAGCCGATGAAGATGAGCCATGCATGGAGCCTGGGGGCGGCTGGTCAGGGGGGAGAGAGGACGAGCCATGCAAGATGGGAGCAGGCGATGAACCACGCGTACAGGGGGGTATCATATGGGAGATGAGCCAGAGCCACCCCTGCATACAGGGAGGGGGACATGATCCACGCATACGGGGGGGATGGGAGATGAGCCAGAGCCACCCATGCATTCAGGGAGGGGGACATGAGCCACGCATACAGGGGGGGAATATGAGCCATGCATACAGTGGGGGAATATGAGCCTTGCATTCAGGGGGGGGATCTGAGCTATGCATACAGGGGGGGAATATGAGCCAAGCATACAGGAGGGGAATATGAGCCATGTATTCAGGGGGGAATATGAGCCATGCATACAGGAGGGGGGGATATGAGCCATGCATACAGGAGGGGGTTATTATACAGTACTGAGCATCATGTGGGATCATTATACAGTATGGAGAACTGTGTGTGGCCATTATACAGTATTGAGCATCATGTGTGGCCGCTATACAGTATGGAGCATCATGTGTGGCCGTTATACAGTATGGAGCATCATGTGTGGCCAAAGGCCATTATGCAGTATGGAGCATCATGTGTGGCCGTTATATAGTATAGGGCATCATGTGTGGCCATTATACAATATTGAGCATCATGTGTGGCCATTATACAGTATGGAGCACTATGTGTGGCCATTATACAGTATGGAGCACTGTGTGGCCATTATACAGTATGGAGCACTGTGTGGCCATTATACATTATGGAGCATCATGTGTGGCCATTAAACACTATGGAGCATCATGTGTGGCCATTATACAGTATTGAGCATCATGTGTGGCCATTATACAGTATGGAGAACTGTGTGTGGCCATTATACAGTATAGAGCATCATGTGTGGTGGCCGTTATACAGTATTGAGCATCATGTGTGGCCATTATACAGTATTGAGCATAATGTGTGGCCAATATACAGTATGGAGCATCATGTGTGGCCGTTATACAGTATGGAGCACTATGTGTGGCCATTATACAGTATGGAGCACTGTGTGGCCATTATACATTCTGGAGCACTGTGTGGCCATTATACATTATGGAGCATCATGTGTGGCCATTATACACTATGGAGCATTATGTGTGGCCATTATACAGTATGGAGCATCATGTGTGGTGGCCGTTATACAGTATTGAGCATCATGTGTGGCCATTATACAGTATTGAGCTGTTATGATCTGGTGGCCTTGGAGCAGCATGAGACGTACTCTGGAGAAGGTGGTCCCTGTACTGACCGCAAACCCTGAACCTAGCAGCACAACTAGAAGTAGCCGTGGGGGTACCTAACACTCCCTAGACCCCTCGGCACAGCCTAAGATCTAACTACCCCTAAAGACAGAAACAGGAAACCTATCTTGCCTCAGAGTAAATCCCCAAAGGATAGATAGCCCCCCACAAATATTGACTGTGAGAGGAGAGGGAAATAACATACGCAGATATGAAATCAGATTTTAGCATAGGAGGACATACTAGCTAAAAAGAAAGAATAGATCAGAGTACTATGCGGTCAGTATAAAAATACTAGAAAATATCCACCGCAGAAAATACGAATCACCACATCTGACTAAAGACATGGGGGGTATATCTGCATCTCCAGAGAAATAGCTAGGCTGCAAAAAATCCTTCACAGACCAAGCTGGACAAGACAAAAACATGAAAATGCACAGAACTATAAGGTGCACTGCAGGTGGACAGCAAAAACAAAGCCAGGACTTATCTTTGTAGAAAAACACAGCAAACTGGAGAGACCAGCAGGGAAGTGAATCCTTCAAGAACAATGGACAACTGGCACTGACTAAAGGATCCCGCAAAGCTATATACCCCAGTCAGTTTTGCAATTAGTAGATACACCTGTCCACTCCTGCAGTCCAGGCACAACTGCATTACCCTCTACAACCACCGGAGGGAGCCCAAAAGCTGAATTCACAACATTGAGCATAATGTGTGGCCATTATACAGTATGGAGCATCATGTGTGGCCGTTATACAGTATGGAGCACTATGTGTGGCCATTATACAGCATGGAGCACTGTGTGGCCATTATACAGTATGGAGCACTGTGTGGCCATTATATATTATGGAGCATCATGTGTGGCCATTATACACTATGGAGCATCATGTGTGGCCATTATACAGTATTGAGCATCATGTGTGGCCATTATACAGTATGGAGAACTGTGTGTGGCCATTATACAGTATGGAGCATCATGTGTGGTGGCCGTTATACAGTATTGAGCATCATGTGTGGCCATTATACAGTATTGAGCATAATGTGTGGCCATTATACAGTATGGAGCATTATGTGTGGCCGTTATACAGTATGGAGCACTATGTGTGGCCATTATACAGTATGGAGCACTGTGTGGCCATTATATAGTATGGAGCACTGTGTGGCCATTATACATTATGGAGCATCATGTGTGGCCATTATACAGTATTGAGCATCATGTGTGGCCATTATACAGTATTGAGAACTGTGTGTGGCCATTATACAGTATGAAGCATCATGTGTGGTGGCCGTTATACAGTATTGAGCATCATGTGTGGCCATTATACAGTATGGAGCATCATGTGTGGCCATTATACAGTATGGAGCACTGTGTGGCCATATTTTTGTTTATAATTATTGTATATAAAACAGTGTGATCAGCAGTGCTAAATGGGTGTGGTTGGGACGTGGATATGGGTGTGACTATTTGTGAAATGGGTGTGGTCAGAGGCGTGACCTAAAATTTGCCGCGGCGCACTACACGCGCCGAAAACTTTATACCTCCTTCCCTTCTTCAAAAGTTGGGAGGTATGGTACCGCATTTGCCAGATCATCGCAAGTGCCGCAAATCCCATAGGGAATGAATGAGGCCAAACGCAGTGTTGCCGTAATTGATCTGTTATGCGGAACATGCAGAAAACACTGCCGGATCTGCTGCAAAAGGCGATTTTCACATCAGCGATTCTTGCCAAAGTCACTGCCGATAGTGTCATACTCATCTATGGGGGAGGCAGCACTAAAAGTGCCTAGGGCAGCAGAAACTCTAAATTCGGCCCTGACCTACATATTCTAGAATACCCGATACGTTAGAATCGGGTCACCATCTAGTGTAATATAATGGTGGTAACACTCTAGTCTTCGTTAGGATGGCTGGCTAAGGTGTCAACAGAGCTCAGTAGACCACAGATTATGTCTCTTGGGGGGTCAAAAGATTTAGGTTTGGGCTTTACAGCTCTGTGAACTTTCAATGATTATGTTCTCAGCCCTTTATGGGCCTACTATAGAGGCAAATATTTATTTAGAGATTTACTTAAGATGTCTGGATCATAAGATTCTGGAAAACGTTTAATTCTTACTTGTTTGCTTCTGCTCCTATTTTCCTGGTCTTCTATGGCAAGGATGGCAGAATTTAGTTAGTGTTGAGGTTGAACCATTTGATCTTTTAGAGTTTCAGAGAAGTCAAATAGGTCTGTTTGTACAGATTCAAGGGATTCAACCCGATGACCTATCTATTTAAGATCATAAGGTGTGAGCCCTGACAATTCTTGCAATAGGGACTGCATCTCTGTGGTTTTTTTAAGGAACGATCTGGATATTGGCTCTGCGCACATTGAGTGAGTCAGAATCCAATTCTTCGTTGCTAGAGTCTGTGTCCGCTGCTGAGGCTGGGAATTGAGGAACCATCTTCTGAGAAGGTTTTTGATGAGTATTTAGCTTTTCTTTCAAGAATTTGTCAAGTTCTCCCAGTTTGCACGAGACTGAAGTGTTCTCAGGATCTGTGACACTTTCTTTGAGGTGTTTTAACCATATTGAGATGTGAGCATGTAAGCAATTGTATCACCACCTGATTATGCGCGAGTTTTATGTCACCATAATACATGTGAAGATGATATTTCTATTATTGCTAGTCAAGATGGTTAGATAAATTCGATGGTATACGGGTTGCTATACCTTTACTTGGGAAGCAGTTGATAATAGTGTCCTTAATGGACCGTTGTTTATATCTTGATAATTAGGTCGAGTTATTCTTTGCAGACTGTTCGGAAGCTTTAGGGAAGTTTAATGATGGGTTTGGAGCTGTTGATTTCCACTTAAACACTAAATGGCAGTGTTGCTGTTAGAGGGTAAGTCCGCAGCAAAAAGAAACTTCTAGCTCTTCACTGTAAAAGAACAAAGTTCATGCTGTTTCCAGTCTTGTTGTTTATAATTAGTGCTGTGCGTCACTTATTATTATGTCCGTGCGGCAACAGAAGACCAGCAAAGCACGAGGGGAAGGGGGTGAGACATTTAAAATGGTGGATTTTGTGCCACAGAAAAAGCAAGATGGTGACTGCGGTAAAGGAAACTGTGAGGGAATCACCAGGCTGGTAAACCCATACCAGGACTACCATCCAGAGGAGTGGTAATATAGACCACAGGAGGTGAGGTACAAAGATATCTCAGCTTTACCCGGTTCTCCTTACCCGCCAGGCCCGGTACATGTGGGGGGACGAGGGGGAAGTGACCGGTACTTTGTCTCACCTCATGCTGCGATGTTGCAGGATGGATCGGTTGATTCTGCAGTGGATTCACACAGGGGTCTCCCAGGGATGCGGCAGGACGCCCACCTCGCCTCCCAGCTCTTGGTGCTCGGAGGCTTCTCAAGAGCAGGAGGCATGCTTCATGGTGTCAGGCAAGGAGATGGGTCCTAGTGCAGAGATCCGGTCCACAGTCTCCCAAAAATCAGATCTCGGCTTTCAAATGCTGCTAGGGAGGTCAGGAGTGAGGTGGTGTGCATTTTATGGGGGGTGCATTTTATGGTGCGGACGCAGGCTTATCGGGGGCGTTGCAGCAGCAGAATTGGCGGCGGTGGCAACTGAGCAGGGTCCCTTCCTCACGATGCAGGCGGCAGAAATGTGTCCACAGCCCGGTGTCCACACCGCTGTCCGGTGTCTATGCCGGTGTCCACGCCGCGACACCGGGCCGCGGCATGGACACCAGACAGCAGTGTAGACACATTTCTGCCTCTGGCATCCTGAGGAATGGACCCTGCTCTGCTGCTCTGCCTCACCGCCGACACCGTACCCGCAGCATCGCACCCCAGGACTGCAGAATTGCCCCACATCTGCTGCCGCTGGCTTCCTGAGGAAGGGACAATGCCTCCTGTGACCCTGCTGTACCATCAATGGCCCTCAGGTAAGATACTTTAAATTCGGACAATAAGACGGACTCACATCTCATAAAAATCTTTTTTCTGATACTTTCCATGCCAAAATTTGGGGTGCATCTTATGGTCTGGTAGTCAGAAAAATACAGTACTTGTTTCATGCAATAAAATGCAATTTAATTATTTAAAAATCATACAATGTGATTTTCTTTTCTTTCTTTTTTTTTTAAAGATTCTGTCCCTCACAGTTGAAGTGTACCTACAATAAAAAATTACAGACCTCTCCATTCTTTGTAGGTGGGAAAACTTGCAAAATCGGCAGTGCATAAAATGCTTATTTTCCCCACTGCAAGTACCTTATACTGAAATATCTTGTTATTCCTTATAACATAATATTCCCAGATATGATGAAGATAGCCGTATAAAGAGAGAATTTGGCATTTGAACTTGAACATGTTTTTTTTTCAAACAATCAGGTGTATGTTTTGTATTGTTATTTGTGTATGGAACATATAAAATCTTTATGATTTGTATTTAATATTTCACAATAAAAATGATCTGATTAAAAAAAAAAGAAATGGCTGCCTCTCGTATTCTAGCTACTAGTGCATACATAGTGTAAATATGGGCACATAATGTACATATATTTTCCTGCATCGGTGAGTGACCTACAGACCTAATGTCCATTAGTAATTCCACTCTTCTGCAGTCCTCTTGCTGCATCGCCACTGAGCCTCCACCGCAATCTTGAAAGGATTCCCAATAAATTTTTCTAATGGCGCTGACTTTGGAAGAAGGATAAGTGTATTTGCAATTATATTAGACACTTCTCTGGTCTGCTGACTCATTTCCGTGAATCTAATACTGCACCACTCCAAGTGCTTCCCGTTGAAGGCACAGCTGCCCAAAATAAGGTAAAATAATCGATCTGAATAATAGTTTTTTGTGCCACGCAAAAAAAAAAAAATATGGTGGATTCACAAGTGGTGTTGAGACGTTAAAATTAAACAAGCACTCCCATCAAAATGATTATTGTCTCAATATATTGCAGTCATCATATTATACGGCATTGTGTACTTACAATTTCTCATTTCTACCCAGCTATTTCTTCTCTTTTCCATTAGGTCTATATGACCTCACATAAATAAAAACGGACTATCTGAATCCTTCTAAGCTCTATATAAACACAGAAAGTATTTTTCCCCGCGTGAGTCATCATTGCAAAAGTGGGAAGAGCAGCTGGGTCAGGACTTCAAGAGGAGGATGACTCATGCAGCAAAAAGAGACTTCCTGTTTCTACATAGAGCAGAGAAAAGAGAAGAATTAGCTGGGTAGAAAGGCAAAATGAGCAATTGTAAGTACACAGTGCTGTATAATATGATGACCGCAATGTATTAAGAGGATAAAACTTTGGGAGAGATTCTGTAATATTCAGTATGGCACAGTATATTTTTTATATTCAGGGTAGACTATATTTTATATTCATGATGCACATTACTGTATACATAGGAGAGTCTGTTAGTTGTATGTTTATGGGGCACAGTATATTAATTATATTTTCTGGGGGCATAGTATATTGATTATACATTCAGGGGACATAGTATAATGATTTAATATTCAGGAGGCACAGTATATTCACATCTGGCTTTGAATTCACATAGAATAACCTGACATCTCTGTTTTCTGTTGAAAAAGAATTTACAAAAAATCAAAGATCAGGTTGCAGGTTAAAGGGAATCTGTCAGCAGCTATGATTGCTATGTAATCTGAGGGCAGCATGAGGTAGGGGCTGGGACACAGATTTCAGTGATGTCTCCCTTATTAGGCTGTGTGCTGCTGTTTCAATACAATGACTATTTTATCATCAGCAAATTATCATTGTCAGACCGATACCCGTGTGCATCTTCATTTTCCTTACCTTCGTTCAAGAGACATAACTTTTTACTTGTACTGTGAAATATCTGATTTTTTTTAGAGGACAAGTACTTTTAAAAGACACTGTTCGTTTTACGGTACAATGAACTGGAATATTTGGGGGGAAAAAATTATTTCTCTGTCGATGGAGCTGTGTGAGGGCTGTTCACTTGTGTGGTGGGCTGACAGTTGTATTGTTACCAGTGATGCAATGTTTTGATCTTTTTAATGACATTTTTTAAGGAGGTGAAGTGACTGGAAAAAAACACAATTCTGGAGGTTTTTTTAGTTTATTTTTTCTCTTTACTGCATTTACCATTTTGGTTAACTTTACATTTTGATACATTTGCAATACCAAAAACGTATATTTTTTTTTTTTAAATTTCTTTATTTTTAATGGGTGAAAATTGGGTGATTCAAGTTTTTTTATATATATATTTTTAAATTTTGAAAAACGTTTTTTTTTCCCAACTATTTATTTTGTCCCCTAAGGGGACTTAGCCTGTGATCATCTGATTGCTTATACCATTGACTGACATACATTAGTATTGCAGAATATGGTGTAAATCACCTGCACCTACCTCCAGCAGACCGCCAGCTGCCATGGTGTTACATCGGTCCCCCATGATCTCATTGCAGGTGACCGTTGCGTGTGCACCCAGACAACGTCTCCATTTAAATGTCGCTATCAGCGGTATCTATGTGGTTACCACAAATGATCGTAGCTCAGCTCCTGAGCCCCCTTCACACACGCTGACGCCAACACCAACCTACATGTACGTCCTTTTGCGCTAAGGGGTAAAGGCTCCTTTAAAGGGAACTTGTCATCAGATTTATACTGCCCGAAGCACAAGCAACATGAATCAGATGATGGATCATCACAGCCAGTTTCATACTAGAGAGTAAACATAATTGGAAAAGCCATTAAGTGTCTCAGTGGCCTAGTAGGTCCCCGGCCATCTGTCAGTTCACTCACCTATGCCCTCTTAGTCAAATGGAGCGGTGCGGAGAGAAGCTGGCCAAGGACCGGCATCAGAATGATCAGCCGAGACATTTTGTCCATGGCCGGTTTATCAAAGTATTGGGGCAGCATGAATCTCATGAAAGATTCCCTGTAAAAGATATATTAGTGGCTCCACAGGTCACAAGGCTGGGTTTGATCATTTACTTGTGACATATACTTTATTATTGGCCAACGTTCACATTGGTTATGTCTCGTGTATTTGGAGTAAGGACAAGAATGAGTGAATTACCTCTCTGGGATGTACGGCCAGCACCGTATCAGTCACTTCAATGACCGCTTCAGTCCAGTGTTCCCTGAGTGTGGTACTGATCATGTCCTCTATTGCACTATTTAAGACATCCATTCCTGAAAGATAAAGACAGGCACTTCAGTTGTTCGATGTACTGTGTATACGGTAATAGTTGCTCCCGGCATATGGGTCAAACTTATTTGTCGGGCTCCATTCACCAAAAGTGTTTGATTGATAGAGAGGAAAATTCTCTGAAGATATAAAATAAATCTGACTTAAAGGATCCATACATGATGTGAAGGTGCAAACAGTACCTAACTCATGAACAGCAGCCCCGCTTTACTCTAACTTCCATTTACAATGTCATTTTTCACGAAGTTGCCTTGTTATCTAGATCACCAGGATTCCAGAAGTAGCGCACAGCAGTCATGGCTATGCTGGCTCTGGTGCAGAAATGCTCAGTATATCTGCCAACTCATCCCCATTTAGGCATTGTGTACATACACAGACACACACACATATGAATAAATACACACACACACACTGCACATACACATGTATATGGACATACACGTATACTGTATACACACATACTGCACATACATATGTACATACACACACTGCACATACACATGTATATGCACACACACGCGTATATACACACATACTGCACATACACATGTACATACGGTACACACCAGCATGTCTCCTCTTCTGTTCCTTTGGACTCCAGCAGTTATAGGACCTTTGGTGACAACATGGCGACATGATCGTGATCTCACCAAGGGTCCTTAAGCAGTCAACCTCAAAATAGAAACACTGGGGACCCCTGAGAGAGTGGGGGCCCTTGGCAATTGCCCAATTTCCTCCCAATGCCGGCCATAACTTATTTTTGAGTAGGGCTTATATTGCAAGCATACTCCAAAAATCCTGTAAAATCACGCTATGGCTTATTTGTGGGTTAGGTCTAATTTTTGAAGAAACACAGTACATATGGAACAGAACTGCAGTATAATGTAGGATCTCATATGACCAGAACCTTCAGGATTTGAATAGTGTTTGTGTGGAAGAATGGGCCAAAATCACAACAGAGCAATGTGTGCAACTAGTTTCTCCATACAGGAGGCATCTTGAGGCTTTTATAATCAACAAAGGCTTTTGTACGAAATATTAATTCAGTTTCAGTAAGCCTTTTCAATACTTTTTCTCTCTGTCATTTCTCATTATTACAAATTAATTTATGGATATCTACAGTTTGATTTCTTTGCATGTGTGGATTGTGTTCAACAGTTATCTCACCCGCTATATAGATCGTTAGACACAAACACCTACATCCGTTTGTTCCTGTGTTTGGATCTGAATGGTCCAAGTGCAAGGCCCTGGAGGCCTGTGTTGGAAATCCTGGGAATTCCTGAATAGCACATGGTTGGGCTTTGGCACTGAGTAGCCTGTGTGCTGTAGGACCTGGACGGTCAGTGTTGGAGGCTCCTGGGAGTGGAGTCGTCCTGGAAGCACTGTGAGACCATCGACCTGGACGGTCCTGTTGTGGACCTTGGACTGACGTGGATTCAACCTGTGGAGCAGGAGCTCCTAAGAGGTAACCCCAGGTATGGGGAAAAGAACTGTGTGCGCTAACATAGGGCAGTTGCTGAACTGCGAAGTCATCTGGTGTCTGGAGAGAGATACCAGTGTGACCACTGAAGGCTATGTAAAGCTGTATGTGATATTCTGATATGGCGATATAATGAACTGTTCGAGATACAGTTTATGCTGTATTTAATAAACCGAATGGACCATTATGTGTGGAAAAACCGTGCCTGTATGCGTTAATCCCGTGCCAAGCGAGTGTCCCCTAAGACCTGAATTAAGGGAAACGCTACAATAGTATTAGTCAAAAGTCATGCCGTTGTTTCCTTTTTCTTATTGGAATGTGCACATTGTAGATTCAAACTGAAGGCATCAAAATCATGAACAAGCAAATGTAGAAACAAGGAGTAAAGAAACATGTGTGAAACAAAATAGAATGTGTTAATCATTAGATTTCTCGAAGTACTCCTTTTTTACTTTGATGACAGCTGATAAGGAGGACGAAGATGATGAGATACAGTTGTCGCTAAAGGCCCCTTCACATTAAGCGACGCTGCAGCGATACCGACAACGATCCGGATCGCTGCAGCGTCGCTGTTTGGTCGCTGGAGAGCTGTCACACAGACCGCTCTCCAGCGACCAACGATGCCGGTAACCAGGGTAAACATCGGGTAACTAAGCGCAGGGCCGCGCTTAGTAACCCGATGTTTACCCTGGATACCATGCTAAAAGTTAAAAAAAACAAACACTACATACTTACCTACAGCCGTCTGTCCTCCAGCGCTGCGCTCTGCTTCTCTGCTCTCCTCCTGTACTGTCTGTGAGCCGGAAAGCAGAGCGGTGACGTCACCGCTCTGCTTTCCGGCTCACAGACAGTACAGGAGGAGTGCAGAGCACAGCGCTGGAGGACAGACAGCTGTAGGTAAGTATCTAGTGTTTGTTTTTTTTTACTTTTAGCATGGTAACCAGGGTAAACATCGGGTTACTAAGCGCGGCCCTGCGCTTAGTTACCCGATGTTTACCCTGGTTACCAGTGAAGACATCGCTGGATCGGTGTCACACACGCCGATCCAGCGATGTCTCCAGGGAGTCCAGCGACGAAATAAAGTTCTGGACTTTATTCAGCGACCAACGATCTCCCAGCAGGGGCCTGATCGTTGGTCGCTGTCACACATAACGATTTCATTAACGATATCGTTGCTACGTCACAAATAGCAACGATATCGTTAACAATATTGTTATGTGTGAAGGTACCTTTAGTCTTGCTGCTGCTAAGTCACAACGTTAGGAGGACCAGGGTGTGGTGGTGCTAGATGAGGTGGTGGATGATGAAGTCACTGACCCAACTTGGGAAGCTGGCATGTAGAGCGAGGCCAGCAGCGCTAAGGGGGAGAGATCAGCAGTATCAGAAAACACACAGGAAAAGGCAATGGGGTGACCAGACGGACAAGGCAGGAAACTGTTCCGCAGAGTACCGAAACTCATGCATTTCTCCGTCAAAGAGTTAGGTGTTCCCCAGTTTGGGACTTTCTAAAATAAAGTTCCAAGACTAACAAAATGGCGATTTGCAACCTGTGCCATGCCAAGATCAGCAGGGGCACGACCACTAGGAACCTAACCACCACCAGCATGATCAGGCACATGCAATCTAAGCACCCGATATGGATGGCCAATCCCCTGGCTCCACAGTTAGTGCCATCGAGTGACACCACTACCTCTCCCCCTGTGCTAGGTGCTTCCCAATCCCTGTCCTAAACACTGGCGCAAATGCCTCCTGCCCTGCACCTATCCTGGCACATTCTGACTTACCATCATCAGGCACTTTCAAATCCTTGTCCCAGCCCAACGTTCAGCTGTCCCTATCCCAGGCCTTGGAATGAAAAAGAAAGCTCCCAGCCACACTCCACAGTCCCAAATGCTAAACGGCACATTCCCAGGCTTGTAAACACAGAGGATTTCCACTAACTCAAGGCGGTAGCTGTCCATTGGTACTCGGTCCCCAGCCGCTACTTTTTCTCCTGCAGTGGCATCCCTGCCTTGTACCAACACGTGTCCAGGAACCTTACCCATGCCCTAACCAAGGCACTTAACGGCATCATCCACTTAACGACCGACACGTGGACAAGCACTTGTGGCCAGGGACAATACATTTCCCTGGCGGCACACTGGATGAACATTGTGGAAGCCTGGGCCGAGTCACAACCTGGCACAGCACATGTGTTCCCGATGCCGAGTATTTCCGACCCTACTTCTATTAGGGTTTCCTCCACCTCCTACAGCAGTTCCTGCACCCCCTCCTGCTACTCCTCCATCTCCGATGTGGTATCTCAGAGCATGTTGTCCACATTAGCCGGAAGTGACTTTTGGACCCAGTGGCAACCTCCCTCCGGCTCTAACTGACACACCTGAACCTGGGTATTTATAGACTTCCAGTCTGTTTCAGGGTGTTGCCGGTGATATACACATGTACCCCTTGTGAAGGCTTGGAGCTATTGCAGTCTGCTTACTTCCTCTCTAGTGCTGTTGGAGGACGTTTGGTGTTACCTCTCTGAGTCTGCTCAAGTTAAGTTGCTTCCCCCTTGTTTGTCTCCCTTCTTCTCTTTAGTGTACAGTGGGGACTGATCAGTGCTTATCCCCCTTCCCTACTCAGGGCTTAGCTCTAGGGATATACAGGGCTTAGGTTCATGCTCGATGATTGGTGTAGAGCCAATATAGGGACGGTAGGGGAGGCAGGGTGCTATTAGATCAGCCTAGGTTTCTCCACTCCTACTTTCCCTAGCGTTTGGGCTTTCTTCCCCTCATGTTGCACTTAGTCATCCCACACTGTGCATGACAGTTACTTAAAGGAATAATAGACCAGACAAATCTTTGTTTTTTTTGCCGCTGAACCTCCAACCAGGCATGATCGTGTTTGATAATGGGTGTAACCTGCTGATGGCTGTGAAACATGGCAAGCTCACACATGTACCATGCTTGGCACATGTGCTCAACTTGGTAGTTTAGTGGTTTCTGAAAACATACCCATATTTGCTAGAACCTCTGGTCAAGGTATGCCGCGTCAGTGCCCATTTCCACAAGCCGGCTACAGCTGCTGCCGCTCTGGCAGTGCTGAAGCAGAGCATGCAAGTGCCAGCTCACCGACTGGTGTGCGACTTGACCACGTACTGGAACTCCACACTTAACATGTTGGCAAGGTTTTGTGAGCAGAAGAGGCAAGTGGTTGAGCACCAGCTCCAACACGCTGGTGGCTATCACAACAGAGGCTAGTAGCCACACAACCTTCTTCCCGTCTCTCCTACACGTGGATGGACTGAGGATGGGAATGAGGAGGAAGAGAAGGAGGAGATGGAGAGTTGTCATCATGGTGGAGGCAGGTAAGTGTTGGCTGTATGGAACTTGGCACATATGGCTGACTTTATGTACCTCTGCCTTTCCCGTGATCCTCACGTTACATTCATCTTGGGCAAAAAAAGAGTTCTCGTT
Organism: Ranitomeya imitator; assembly: GCF_032444005.1. NCBI lineage: Eukaryota > Metazoa > Chordata > Amphibia > Anura > Dendrobatidae > Ranitomeya > Ranitomeya imitator. The sequence continues at coordinate 58,458,169 of NC_091285.1, forward strand.
ATTCACCCTGCTAGACCCATGCTACAAGGAGAACTTTGCATCTAGTATCTCCACTTAAAGCACATGAAATCTTTATGTGGCATATTTCCTTATTAACAAAATAGAATATCATTAACCTCAATTGTATTCAGGTTTGGACTGGCCCACTGGAGAACAGGAGAATCCTCCGGTGGGCCCCTGTAGAAGAGTGGGTGGGCAACCACCCGCTTATATGACCTGTACTTGGCACAATATACTTGAATGACTATGTGCAGACAAAGGCAGCATCTTATTCATGTAACATTCTGCCCATTTCATTGCTATATACATTTTTGATTGAGGATAATGTCACATTTGCATATTGCCGAAAACTGGGGGCCTGGAATTGGTTCCTAGCGGGCCCTTGGCATCCCAATCCAACACTGATTGTTTAAGAACTGTGTCAGTCTGAAGAATAACTCACCCATTGGTTTTGAGACAGGCAGACTGCCAAGGTAAAGCACTTCATATTTCTGAATCGACTCCCGCACGGTGTCCAGAATATCAACTAAAACAACAAGATACTACAAACTGTCATCATTACATACAGAATAATACAGATATAAAGAACAAAACGTGACACTAAAATGCTAATAGTCATCCAACAGATGATCACTGTACAGTTATTCCACATTATTTATAGATATTTTATTTTGTGCAGTACAAAATACGCTAAAAAAATGAGTCTTTTTATTGAGTTCAGGTGATGTTTTTTGCTTTTAGTACCCACTTTGCACCTGTAAGTAGATGGAAATGCTGCCCATGTTCCCCACTGTAGATGTGTGTATTGTTGAAATGTGGTATTATGTTTGTATGTATAATAATCTGTATTGTTAGTGATGAAGCTGTATTCTGCCCAGCAACAGGTAGTTAACAGAAACAGTTAGGACTAGCCCAGAGTGGGAGAGGCTAAAGTAAAGAGACAGAGAGAGAGTTTCCTGTCTGGATTTAGACAGAGACTAGCTTGTACCTAGATCGATTACTCAGCAGAACCGCATGACGTGGGTGTCCTAATGTGAGAAGAGACCAAGAGGATGGTAGTGTGATCCAGAGGAAAGACAAGAGAAAGCGACAAAAAGGAGTAAGTGATTCTCCGGAGATGAGGTCTGGGGCAGGCAGCCCAGCAGAGGAAACTCAAGTGTGCAAGTCCAAGAGGTAATGGGACTTATCAGAGCAAGGAACGTGAAACAAGGCAGTAGTTCTAAAGCATCGGCGAGCAGAGAAGCTCAGCAACAGCCATAGTGGCAAGGTAGCTTGTCTAAGGGGAAAAAGACGTGGAACCGTGGGTTGTAGTATAGTACGCTCACTTACTGACTGTAGTACCGTCATTGGGGACGAGGGAGGTTCCTGAATTACTGTGCTGGGTAATGGTGAAGATATAGCACTGAGTTAGGCAGAACAGAAAATGTATATGAAGATGTTGAAGATATTCCATGTACTAAGAGAAACCTTCATGCTTCTATGCGCCCGCTATCTGCTGTACATAATACCTATTAAGTAGTGATGGGTGAGTAGCATTGTTGCTCGGGTCTCCCCGAGCACGCTCGGGTGGTTTCCGAGTATTTTTGTGTGCTAGGAGATTTAGTTTTCCTTGCCTCAGCTGCATGATTTAAGGCTGCTGGACAGCCTGAATACATGTGAGGAATGCCTGTTTGTTAGGGAATCCCCACATGTATTCAGCTTGTCGAGCAGTTGTAAATCATGCAGCTGAGGCGACGAAAACTAAATCTCCGAGCACGCCAAAATACTCGGAGTTCACCTGAGTGTGCTCTGGGAGACCCGAGCAACGAGTATACTCACTCATCACTACTATTAAGTTGTTATTCAGTAAAAGACTGTTTGTTTATAACTGGTGGCCTCCCTCATTGAAATTTACTATGTCTGACCCCGACACTCACAAAAAAAACTCAATAAAACTTGGTTTTCTGATGCAATCTTTTGTGAGTGAATTATTTAAGCCAAAAAATCTTATCCACATGCCAGGGGAAGTAAGGCAGCACTGCGAGTCTGACGCAGCTCAGTACACCAGTACATATGAGCTCTAATGGGTCGGGGTATCATATAGGCACTGGTTGTAGAAGTACTGGTAGTTTGTGACTGATACACACAAAATGTCTCCTTAGTTCACTAACATCCATATCAGTGTCAACTAGAAAGAGAAGATCTGATGGTGCCATCACCTGTGCTGCCACTGGCCCAAGGATGCAGAGACCATATAGATACTTAATGGTTTGGCCGGTATCACACGTCTATCGAAAATGGATCGTTCTTGGATTGGAAGACCTGGCCCGACCGCCGGGTCTCCAGATCTGAGCGAACTACTTCATAGGCATAGAGCGTAAGAAATCATTATCGAATATTGTTCAGCTCGGCAGCTATTTTTTTATAGATCCAATTCATTAAAAGCAAAAAAATAAATCAAAAGGAAAAAATAAAATAAGTGGAAGTAAAACATAACAAGACCACAGTTTTTTCATATTCAATTCCATGGACGCAAATAGCTCTGCATTGGAGGTGTATAAGCAAAACGGTAAGATATTTTTAACTGTTTGCTAAATAGATTTATTTTTTATTAAAAAAAAAAGTCTTCTGAGTGGCGTCATAAAAAAAAGTATTCCGAGTGGCGTCACATGTATCGTACCACATGCGTTTATTTGTACCAAATTCACACCTTGTAGAATAATGCATTTTTGGGACTTTTCTTGTTTTGCACAATGAAATGTTCTACTTCTTTTTTCAGACTGTTACACACCTTGTACGGGTAAGTCTTCCGGTGAGATGGTCTCTAAGGTAACAGACCGGGTGATGGTATTATTGGCCACTGCTCTTTCTGCCATGATCTGAAGGGCGTAACAAGAAAAGATGACGAGATTTACTACAACATGGTTTAAAAGAAAGAAGTTGTCCACTACTAGGAAAACCCCTTCTTATACCCCATGCATGGCCCTGATAAAATAAAAATGCCTATGCTCACCTCTCGTACCGGCGCTGTTCCAGCGGTGTCGGCACTCGCATTCTCCGGGCTCTCGTGCAGTTGTTATGACACAAGAGTCTGGCACCCATTGTTGGCGTCACTGTCTCCGCCTTTGGAGAAACTGAAGATCAAGAGGAAGTCAGGGCTTCTCTTTCACTTCCTCTTGATGTTCGATTTGTCCGAAGGTGGAGACGGTGACGCCAACAATGGGTGCCAGACTCTTGTGTCATAACAACTGCACGAGAGCCCGGAGAATGCGAGTGCCGACACCGCTGGAACAGCACCGGTATGAGAGGCGAGTATACTTTTTTTTTATCATCACTAAACATTTAGATCAAGAATGGGTTGTACTAGCAGTGGACAAACCCTTTAACAATTAAGTCATTTCTACATAGCATCATAAAAGAAGTTGTCCCATATCGGACGTTTGGCGATGGATTCCATATCTATCAGACATTTTTGGCATATCCAGTGGACATGCCATAAATGTATGAGATATAAATATTCTTTATCCATATTAATATATGAGCATAGGTAAATATTATAATACAGGCTATAATTTCTATATGCACCAACAAGAAATATGGAAAGGATACACATAGACAAAATTGAATATAATTGTGGAGGAGGGAGCAGTCAGATCCCTACTCCACCAGGCCTTCTGCGTAGAGATTGAAAAATCTACAAGTCACAGGTCATGTGACTTGGCAGCAGGGACAAACTCAGCAACAGAGGAGGAGGAATAGCCAGTGGGATGCCTGTGTAGGTGCCGCTGGGGCGAGGACTCCATACAGTGCACGTGAAGCAGTATCATGCTATGTGGGTGATACAGTGGGGGCATCATATTCGGTGGTGGGGACTGTATGGATACTGTGGGGTACTGTAGCATGGCTATTTAATCCTGATAGAACTAGATTAAAAAAATACTAAATTGAATATCAGGCAGGAAAAAATTTAAAAAAGATTATGCAGTCATTCTCGCATGGATTGTCATAGTAAGTACACCCTCTTCATTGGGTCATTCACCAGCCTCATTGGGTCTAAGAGATCTATTTAAAAATATGTGCTGTTTATATTTTGTAATCTGTTGAAATACCCCTTTAATGCTTCCTAAAAGGTGAGCCAAATATTAAGAATTCCTGTTTACCTTGGAGCACATGTCATGGAGGGCACTGGCAATGGCCTTGGCTGGGACATCACAATGGAACACATGGCACTTCAGCATGCAGGTATCTTTGTCATTAGCCACAAATGCAAAGTCCCTAAAAGAACACATTGTTATAAATATTAATATTATAAAAGCAGAAGTACATGTGAGGAGCCTGCATGGCCTAAACGTGCTACCATGGGCTGTAGCATCTCTGGACTTGCCTACCATCGATCACATCTGTGATGTCATTGGCCGGCAGTTGCAAAGGAGCTGCCAGCAGCGGATTTTGATTATGTGCCCAAGTGCATTCAGTCGGGCAGATTATTCTTCAGACAATCATTAATAACCTCATTGATAGTAACTAAGGCTGCAACTGTGGGGATTTCTGCACGTGGGCAACCTGTGATATCACACAGGGCACCGGGCACCAGCCTACAGTTGGCATCATCTCTGACTCACGTCACCAGAGCTGCAGCCAATCACTGAGATCAGCAGCTCATGTCATATACACGGGTACAGCCACTGAGCTACAAACTATGGGTTTGTGTCCTTTCTTTGAAAAACAAAGAACACGTACGTGAAAAATTTAGATAGAACTTAATGATGTTGGGTGAAAGGTCATAACACTATAGAGAAGGAGTTAAGAGGAAGGTCTTCCGCTTTATTAAGCAGCGCAGAAAGGCACCGCCAACATGAATGGGGGCCATGTAATATTCCACCTGCTTCTCAGAAACATGTACAGTTTATACCAGGATTATATACAGATAGTAACAATCAGCTGAAGCCTTGGTCAAAGAAGGAGCATTCTTGGCGGTAAACTGCCCCTTTTCTCAATATCTTGCTACACTTGTCACTGGCTGAAATGGGTCACATGTCCGGGTAGGAAGGCAATGACTATAGCAAAAAGAGGGGGCCAGCAGAGGACTCAAAAATGTCAAAACCAGACAGGGTTAGTATTGCGATTATAGCCTCTTTTCTTAATTTACATAATTCTACATTGTTTTCAAAATTATTTTGCGTTGTAGGGTTTCACGCTCTCTGGTAAGCGTTAGGCATTAGGCCTTAGCGTTTACACATGCAATGCAGTTTTGGTCCAAACACGTGCATTTTTTTATTGCTTTCTCCAGTTTACACAGCACCAAAACAAACTCAAACATAAATCCCTAGCCTTTTGTCCAGGCGCTATCTAAATAGAACTGACCCTGGCTACTGATACGCGGCTAAGCTAGCCTCAGCTCAGTCAAACAACACAGCTATTGTCCATATTAACCACTGATACACACGGACTGTGCAGACTCTTCTCAGACAGGGACTCTGTACTGTTTCCCTCTTCAGCTCCAAGACACATCCAGTCTGGTCAGCTTCCCTGAGCTGACTGACTAAGGAGAACAGCTAGCTTGGTTTTATGCAGGGCTAGCTACCTGATTTAATCAGAACCTGTAAAGCTAGGATTTAACCCTAGCCTATCTGGCTTTGCTACACCATTATAACCTGTGCTGCTATACATATGTTCTCTTTTTTACCGGCAGCATGAATGACAAGGGCCAATACAAGTCTATGGGTCAATGTAAAACACGTACAGATGGCATCCGTGTGGCATCCATGTGCTATATGTGTTTAAGATTGCAAAGTATAGAAGAAACCTTGTAATTTCCTTTTCCATACCGGAAAACACTGATGGCGCACTGATCCAACACACTGATGACACTGGTACTATTTCTTCAAGTACCAATTTTATACGGATGTGTGAAGTAGTTTTTACAGACTACCCTATTCAGTGAAACTTTGCCCTCAAGCAGACTCTGTTTTTTTCCCATCATGACTGGGCAGATTGCTGATTAAGCTCACTGCCCAATCTATGAAATAAATGCAGTCCAGCTGCACCGTTCTATCTCCTTGCATTCATCTCTAGGACCTGTATAAAGAGATGACAGGAACCAGAACTATCAATAAGTTCAGCTTGCTGCTATTAACCATGGGGTCACTAGGAGAAAAGAGAAGGTTGCCTATCAAGGCATCACAAAACCTACAAGAAACAAAATGAGTGGCCTCCCTTTCCTGAGCTGGTAATTACATTTAAAGGTTTCCCTAGACTGGTGTCCACTGGTTGGGACTCAGTCCTTTTGTCTGCCGTTATTCACACACTGAGGTCAACTCTGACACATGGTAAGGTTTTAATATTAGTGTAGCACCATCCCAATCAGAGTCACCTTGTTGACGGTGGGATGGCTTTTATGCTATTTTTGGTTAAAAAAACCCCCATTATTACTAAGAACCCTGGGTTATTCAAATGCACTTTTGCTTTTTACTTATTTAGTTACAGCAGGGTTACTCATTTTGTTTCTTGTAGGTTTTGTATGTTTTATGGCCAATGTGAACGTGCGTTTATGTGCTGCATGTACAACCCCTGGCAAAAATTATGGAATCACCGGCCTTTTAGGATGTTCATTCAGTTGTTTAATTTTGTAGAAAAAAAGTAGATCACAGACATGGCACAAAACTAAAGTCATTTCAAATGGCAACTTTCTGGCTTTAAGAAACACTAAAAGAAATCAAGAACAAAAAAATGTGGTAGTCAGTAATGGTTACTTTATTTTAACCAAGCATAGGGAAAAAATTATGGAATCACTCAATTCTGAGGAAAAAATTATGGAATCCCCCTATAAATTTTCATACCCCAAAATAACACCTGCATCAAATTAGATCTGCTTGTTAGTCTGCATCTAAAAAGGAGTGATCACACCTTGGAGAGCTGTTGCACCAAGTGGACTGACATGAATCATGGCTCCAACACGAGAGATGTCAATTGAAACAAAGGAGACGATTATCAAACTCTTAAAAGAGGGTAAATCATCAGGCAATGTTGCAAAAGATGTTGGTTGTTCACAGTCAGCTGCGTCTAATATCTGGACCAAATACAAACAACATAGGATGGTTGTTAAAGGCAAACATACTGGTAGACCAAGGAAGACATCAAAGCGTCAAGACTGGAAACTTAAAGCAATATGTCTCCAAAACAGGAAATGCACAACAAAACAAATGAGGAACAAATGGGTGGAAACTAGAGTCAATGTCTGTGACCGAACTGTAAGAAACCGCCAAAAGGAAATGAGATTTACATACAGACAAGCTAAACGAAAGCCATCATTAACACCTAAACAGAAAAAACAAGGTTACAATGGGCTAAGGAAAAGCAATCATGGACTGTGGATGACTGGATGAAAGTCATATTCAGTGATGAATCACAAATCTGCATTGGGCAAGGTGATGATGCTGGAACTTTTGTTTGGTGCCGTTCCAATGAGATTTATAAAGATGACTGCCTGAAGAGAACATGCAAATTTCCACAGAGATTGATGATATGGGGCTGCCTGTCAGGTAAAGGCACTGGGGAGATGGCTGTCATTACATCTACTATATAAAGCTGAATGTGTGTGTGTGTGTGTGTGTGTGTGTGTGTGTGTGTGTATATCCGGGATTGGCATCTGCACCGTCGCAGCTACAGCCACAAAATTTTGCACAGTCACACGTCTGGACCCCGAGAGCGTCATAGGCTATATTGTGAGGCGAAATTTTAACCCCGCGCGTTCCAATTCACCAAACAATTTTGTCCCTATCTACATAATGGGGAAAAAAGTGAAAGGAAAAGTGTTGGAAGCGTCGCAGCTACAGCAACAAAATTTTGCACAGTCACACGTCTGGACCCTTAGAGCGTCATAGGCTACGTTGTGAGGTGAAATTTTAACCCCGCGCGTTCCAATTCACCAAACAATTTTAACCCTTTCTACATAATGGGGAAAAAGTGAAAGGAAAAGTGTTGGAAGCGTCGCAGCTACAGCCACAAAATTTTGCACAGTCACATGTCTGGACCCCGAGAGCGTCATAGGCTATATTGTGAGGCGAAATTTTAACCCCGCGCGTTCCAATTCACCAAACAATTTTGCCCCTATCTACATAATGGGGAAAAAAGTGAAAGGAAAAGTGTTGGAGGCGTCGCAGCTACAGAAACAAAATTTTGCACAGTCACACGTCGGGACCCTGAGAGCGTCATAGGCTTCGTTGTGAGGTGAAATTTTAACCCCGCGCGTTCCAATTCACCAAACAATTTTGCCCCTATCTACATAATGGGGAAAAAGTGAAAGGAAAAGTGTTGGAAGCGTCGCAGCTACAGCAACAAAATTTTGCACAGTCACACGTCTGGACCCCGAGAGCGTCATAGGCTATGTTGTGAGGTGAAATTTTAACCCCGCACTTTCCAATTCACCAAACAATTTTGCCCCTATCTACATAATGGGAAAAAATGAAAGGAAAAGTGTAGGAGGCAAATTGACAGCTGCCAGATGTGAACAAGGGGGACTTAAAGAATGAGAGCGATGGCGCCAAAGAGTATATACCGTACAGTTGCTAAGGTGGGGCCTCGACATGGGATACTCACCACACACGGGGATATGAACACACACAAAATGCGCCACACACTACCACGTGCTTGAACACATATTACCCTCAGCACACATTTCACCACAAATACACCAACCTCGCCACATAAAAGTCAAAACACAAAAGTCGCCACTCAAAACTCGCCACGCGCAGAACTCGCCACATGCAACAACTAGGCTCTTGCAAAACTCGCCACAAGTGCAAAATTCTCCTCATGAAAATCTCGCCACACGCAAAACTTGCACACGCGGAAAAATTGCCACATGCACAAAAGTTGCAACACATGCAAAAGTTGCCTCACACAAAACTTGCACATACTCAAAAGGCACCACACATAATACTCGCAACGCGCAAAACTCGCCATGCGCAAAACTTGCTGCACACAACTTGCTACACTAACCTGTCACATGCAACTCGACACACAAAAAGTTGCTACACGCATGTTGCTACACAAAACTCATCTCACAAAAGTCGCTACATGCATGTCGCCACACGCAACTCAACACACACAACTTGACAAACGAAACTCGCCCTAAAACACACACAAGTCTGGTATTATCCTTCAAAAATAAAAATCTGATTAATAAGCAGACAAACTACAACAATTGCACCATATAGGAAATACGGCAGCTGTCAGTCACATGACCTGTCTATTATGTGTATGTGTGAGCTAATATATACTGCCAGGGGGAGGGCTTCCTGTTGGCTGGGGATTTATCAGGCTGCCAATTTAGCTTACAAATACTGAGGTAAAAATACTGAGCAAATAACGTGTGAACGAGGTCTAATACAGGAGGAGATGACACACAGGTATATACTATATACAGGGGAGATGACACACAGATATATACTATATACAGGAGAGATGACACACAGGTATATACTATATAGAGGAGGAGATGACATATAGGTACATATATATACAGGAGGAGATGACATACAGGTATATACTATATACAGGAGGAGATGACATACAGGTATATGCTATATATAGAAGATGACATGCAGGTATATACTATATGCAGGAGGAGATGACACTCAGATATATACTATATACAGGGGAGATGACACACAGGTATATACTATATACAGGAGGAGATGACATACAGGTATATGCTATATATAGAAGATGACATGCAGGTATATACTATATGCAGGAGGAGATGACACTCAGATATATACTATATACAGGGGAGATGACACACAGGTATATACTATATATAGAAGGAGATGACATTCAGGTATATACTATATATAGGGGAGATGACACACAGCAGGTATATACTATATACAGGGGAGATGACATACAGGTATATAATATATACAGGAGATGACATACAGATGTATACTATATATAAGGGAGATGACAAACATGTATATACTGAGGTGATGAGGTGAAAATGAGAGGTGTGAGGTGAAAATGAAAAGGTGTGAGTGCAAAATGAGAGGAGTGAGGAAAAATAGTGGAGTGATCAGAAAATGACAGATGTGAGGTTGAAATGACAAGTGTTAGGGGGGAATCAGAGGAGTGAGGGAGAAAATGAGAGGTGTGAGGGAAAAAATGAGAGATGTGAGGGGGAAAATGAAAGATGTGATTGGGAAAATGAGAGGCGTGATGGGAAAATAAGAGAAGTGAGGTGCTATAACTAACCACAGATATTTACTATGCCCAGGCAACGCCGGGCTCTTCAGCTAGTCTTCAATAAATGCACAAGTTTATGTTGATATTTTGGACACTTTTCTTATCCCATCAATTGAAAGGATGTTTGGGGATGATGAAATCATTTTTCAAGATGATAATGCATCCCGCCATAGAGCAAAAACTGTGAAAACATTCCTTGAAAAAAGACACATAAGGTCAATGTCATGGCCTGCAAATAGTCCGGATCTCAATCCAACTGCAAATCTTTGGTGAAAGCTGAAGAAAATGGTCGATGACAAGACTCCAACCTGCAAAGCTGATCTGGCAACAGCAATCAGAGAAAGTTGGAGCCAGATTGCTGAAGAGACTGCTTGACACTCATTAAGTCCATGCCCCAGAGACTGCAAGCTGCTATAAAAGCCAGAGGTGGTGCAACAAAATACTAGTGATGTTTTGGAGTGGTTTATTTTTGTTTGTATTCATAATTCCATATTTTTTTCCTCAGAATTGAGTGATTCCATAATTTTTCCCTATGCTTAGTTAAAAAAACTAACCATTACTGACTACCAGATTATTTGTTCTTGATTTCTTTTAGTGTTTCTTAAAGCCAGAAAGTTGCCATTTGAAATTACTTTAGTTTTGTGCAATGTCTGTGATCGGCTTTTTTTCTACAAAATTAAACAACTTAGGCTACTTTCACACTAGCGTCGTACGACGCACGTTGCAATGCGTCGTTTTGCAGAAAAAACGCATCCTGCAAAGTTGTTTGCAGGATGCGTTTTTTTCTCCATAGGCTTGTATTAGCGACGCATTGCGAGTTTGTACTCTGCATGCGCAGTGTGTCCCCTATGTGCCATATATAGAACAGCAATGTGTGTCCTATGTGTTATATATTCTAGAGCAGTGTGTGCCATATATACAGCCACAGTGTGTGTCCTATGTGATATACAGTGAAGGAAATAATTATTTGATCCCTTGCTGATTTTGTAAGTTTGCCCACTGACAAAGACATGCACAGTCTATAATTTTAAGGGTAGGTTCATCTTAACATTGAAAGATAGAATATTAAAAACAAAATCCAGAAAATCACATTGTATAAATTATATACATTTATTTGCATTTTGCAGTGAGAAATAAGTATTTGAGCCCTCTGGGAAACAAGACTTAATATTTGGTGGTAAAACCCTTGTTGGCAATACAAGGAGAAATACCGCCACAACATAACTAGTCTACCGAAAAATAGTGACAGAATAATACTACATGCAGGGGATAAATACTGCCACACCATGACCAGACCACACATTACCACCACATAGTGACCGAATAATACTACATGCAGGGGATAAATACTGCCACACCGTGACCAGACCACAAATTACCACCCACATAGTGATCGAATACCACCACATACAATGGACAAATACCACACCGTAACCAGACCACAAATTACCAACACAAGGTGACCGAATAATACCACATACAGGGGATAAATACTGCCACGCTGTGACCAGACCACAAATTACCACCAGATAGTGACCGAATACCACCACATATTTGGGACAAATACTGCCATATTGTGACCAGATCACAAATTACCACCACATGGTGACCGAGTAATACCACATACAGGGGATAAATACTGCCACAATGTGATCAGACCACAAATTACCACCACATAGTGACCTAATACTAGAATACTGCAAGGTGACAAGGTGATGGTGAGTATGTACTCTGTTTAATATGCTGTATGTCTATATGTATGTACTAGTTGGTAGCCCGATTCTAACGCATCGGGTATTCTAGAATATGTATGCGTAGTGTATAGCACAGCTCACGTAGTATATTGTGCAGCCCACGCAGTACATTGCACAGCCCACGAAGTACATTGCACAGCCCATGCAGTACATTGCGCAGCCCACGCAGTACATTGTGGAGCCCACGTAGTACATTGCGCAGCCCACGTAGTACATTGCGCAGCCCACGTTGTACATTGCGGAGCCCAGTTAGCACATTGCGCAGCCCACGTAATATATTGCGCAGCCCACGTAGTATATTGCGCAGCCCACGTAGTATATTGCGCAGCCCACGTAGTACATTGCGCAGCCCACGTAGTACATTGTGCAGCCCACGTAGTACATTGCACAGCCCACGTAGTATATTGCGCAGCCCACGTAGTATATTGCGCAGCCCACGTAGTATATTGCGCAGCCCACGTTGTATATTGCGCAGCCCACATATATAGCAATGTGGGCATCATACCCCTGTTAAAAAAAAAAGAATTGAAATAAAAAGTAGTTATATACTCACCTTCCATTGGCCCCTGGATCCAGGAAGCGGTTACCGACGCTCCTCGCGCGCTCCGGTCTCAAGAGTGCATTGCGGTCTCGCGAGATGATGACATAGCGGTCTCGCGAGACCGCTACGTCGTCATCTCACAAGATCGCAATGCATGGAGCGGTTACCAGAGCGTTGCTAGGAGCGGGAAAGGCGCCGGAAGGTGAGTATATGATGATTTTTTATTTTTTTATTATTTTTAACATAAGATCTTTTTACTATTGATGCTGCATAGGCAGCATCATTAGTAAAAAAGGGTCACACAGGGTTAATAGCAGAGTTAATGGAGTGCGTTACACCGCGGCATAATGCGGTCCATTAGCGCTGCCATTAACCCCGTGTGAGCACTGACTGGAGGGGAGTATGGAGCGGGCACTGACTGTGGGGAGGAAGGAGCGGCCATGTTGATTGTATGTACACTCCCTGACAGAAGTTATGTCGCTTATCCATGTTATGTAAATAAAAGCTTATAACCTGACGTGAAATTCATCCCATGGTTGTATAAATTTTTCTTTTGAAAGCTGAAACCCTCCGAAATGTGGTTTAGGTTAAGAAAATAAATTGGTATCAATGCAGAAATATTGATCAGTTAATGGACACAGAATGGTCAGATTTTGGAAAGACAAAAGTTTTGTTGCCTGGTCATATAATGCACCCAATCCTAGTTTACATCCTCACCTGTGCTCAGTAAATGATTGGTTAATTAGTGTGTGTGTATAAAAAGAAACCCAGAACCCCAGACCTTCACTTGAACTGCAACTTGAGCTCTGACAATATGCCAAAAATCCACTCTGCGACCAAAGCCTGGATTATCAAGAGGCTGAAGATTTCTCTGATGAATCTTCAGTAGAATTACACCACAGCTGGCGCAAATACTGCAGGAGACCTACTGGAGCCCGTATGGATAGTCCACAATATAGTATAATGCACTTGCAGCACCCCAGAGTCCTGGTCATTGCAGTAATGTTATTCTTCCACCAGGGGGAGTGATGTTACGTCTGAAGGCAATGAAGGAGATCTTCTGTTCAGGTATCACAACCACAAAACACACTTCACACTCCAGGCCGCCAGGGGGAGCCATGTTTCTATCTACTAGGGCACTCCTCACACTTAGGTAAAACTGGTGGGTTGGTTAGGAAGTTAGACAGAAGCTGACTGGAGGAAGTAGGAGTCGGACAGTCAGTGAGTCCCGACCTAGTTTGGCAGAGGCTGGTTGGAGTGGGTTCCAGCCAGCTCCAGACTGCGGAAGACGAGGGTACACGGAGCTGCGCCTGCATCCCAGGCGGCAGCATCCCACGAAAGAGACATTGAAAGGAATTGTGTTGCTGTGATTGAGAAACGAAGTCATAGCAAAAGGAGAGGAACATCAGAGGGAGACCAGCTAGAAGCAGGCTGCCTCCTTCTGAAGCGCAGTGCTGGTAGCCAGAACACCAAGGGAGTAAGGATCTCTATGCCGTTACTTCAGAGACTGCCAGGACAGTTGATTCCACGTTGGCTGCCCGACCATAAACCCAGAAGGTAAGGTGGCAACTTGTGGGGGCCGGGGCATCTCTAGGGTCCCTATAAAAAGCCTCAGGCCATCAGTCATACGGGTTTGTCCTATCCGTCAGGGGGACAGAGAGAAAGAGACTTAACATCTACAATAGTTGTGAGGACCTCACCAAGTTGCTCAGCAGGGGGGAACTACAACACTCAGGCGCTAGAGGAAGGCTATTGAATTCCACCTGGATAAGGGGACTCTGGATTTGCCTTCAGACCGGCTGGACTCTGCCTACCCTGTGGTCCCTGCCCTGGACTGTGGATGCTGAAGCCTTCAGTAAAGGTAAAGAGACTGCACCCTTGTGTCCTCGTTATTCACTGCGCCTTACATCCTCCACCATCCACCATCTACACACTAGGAAGCCCTGGGGACACACTTCACCTGTGGGAAGGTATACCATCTAGATGCCATAACATCACCCCAGCAGACCCCTAAGCAGCATCGGTCACCCTGACCGAATACCACAGGTGGCGTCACAAACATTTTCCCTTTAACCCCTTTCTGCCATTGGACGTACTATTCCGTCCATGTGGGGTGGGCCCTACTTCCCAAGGACGGAATAGTACGTCCAGCGCGATCGGCCGCGCTCACGGGGGGAGCGCGGCCGATCGCGGCCGGGTGTCAGCTGCCTATCGCAGCTGACATCCGGCACTATGTGCCAGGAGCGGTCACGGACCGCCCCCGGCACATTAACCACCGGCACACTGCGATCAAAAATGATCGCGATGTGCCGGCGGTGCAGGGAAGCATCGCGCAGGGAGGGGGCTCCCTGCATGCTTCCCTGAGACCCCCGCAGCAACGCGATGTGATCGCGTTGCTGTGAGGGTCTCCTACCTTCCTCCGGGTCCTGCAGGGAGGGAGGTGGCTAACCAAGTGCCTGCTCAGAGCAGGCACTTGGTAACGCTGCAGTGCTCTTTGACAGATCGGTGATCTGACAGAGTGCTGTGCAAACTGTCATATCACCGATCTGTATTGTCCCCCCCTGGGAGAAAGTAAAAAAGTTTTAAAAAAAATTTCCAAGTGTGTAAAAAAAATAAAAAACAAACAAAACCTAAATAAGGAAAAAAAATATATATATTATTCCCATAAATACATTTCTTTATCTAAATAAAAAAAAAACAATAAAAGTACACATATTTAGTATCGCCGCGTCCGTAACAACCCGACCTATAAAGCTGTCCTGCTAGTTAACCCTTCAGTAAACACCGTAAGAAAAAAAAAAAAACGAGGCAAAAAACAACGCTTTATTATCATACCGCCGAACAAAAAGTGGAATAACACGCGATCAAAAAGACGGATATAAATAACCTTGGTACCCCTGAAAGCGTCATCTTGTCCCGCAAAAAACGAGCTGCCATACAGCAACATCAGCAAAAAAATAAAAAAGTTATAGTCCTCAGAATAAAGCGATGCAAAAATAATTATTTTTTCTATAAAATAGTTTTTATCGTATAAAAGCGCCAAAACATAAAAAAAAGATATAAATGAGGTGTCGCTGTAATCGTACTGACCCGAAAAATAAAACTGCTTTATCAATTTTACCAAACGCGGAACGGTATAATCGCCTCCCCCAAAAGAAATTCATGAATAGCTGGTTTTTGGTCATTCTGCCTCACAAAAATCGGAATAAAAAGCGATCAAAAAATGTCACGTGCCCGAAAATGTTAGCAATAAAAACGTCAACTCGTCCCGCAAAAAACAAGACCTCACATGACTCTGTGGACTCAAATATGGAAATATTATAGCTCTCAAAATGTGGTAACGCAAAAAATATTTTTTGCAATAAAAAGGGTCTTTCAGTGTGTTACGGCTGCCAATCATAAAAATCCGCTAAAAAACCCGCTATAAAAGTAAATCAAACCCTCCTTTATCACCCCCTTACTTAGGGAAAAATTAAAAAAATGTATTTATTTCCATTTTCCCATTAGGGCTAGGGTTAGGGCTAGGGTTAGGGCTAGGGTTAGGGCTAGGGTTAGGGCTAGGGTTAGGGTTAGGGCTAGGGTTAGGGCTAGGGTTAGGGCTAGGGTTAGGGCTAGGGTTAGGGCTAGGGTTGGGGTTAGGGCTAGGGTTAAGGCTACAGTTAGGGTTAAGGCTACAGTTAGGGTTGGGGCTAAAGTTAGGGTTAGGGTTTGGATTACATTTACGGTTGGGAATAGGGTTGGGATTAGGGTTAGGGGTGTGTCAGGGTTAGAGGTGTGGCTAGGGTTACTGTTGGGATTAGGGTTAGGGGTGTGTTTGGATTAGGGTTTGTTATAATTGGGGGGTTTCCACTGTTTACACACATCAGGGGCTCTCCAAACGCGACATGGCATCCGATCTCAATTCCAGCCAATTCTGTGTTGAAAAAGTAAAAAAGTGCTCCTTCCCTTCCGAGCTCTCCCGTGTGCCCAAACAGGAGTTTACCCCAACATATGGGGTATCAGCGTACTCAGGACAAATTGGACAACAACTTTTGGGGTCCAATTTCTCCTGTTACCCTTGGGAAAATACAAAACTGGGGGCTAAAAAATAATTTTTGTGGGAAAAAAAAGATTTTTTATTTTCACGGCTCTGCGTTATAAACTGTAGTGAAATACTTGGGGGCTCAAAGTTCTCACAACACATCTAGATAAGTTCCTTGGGGGGTCTAGTTTCCAATATGGGGTCACTTGTGGGGGGTTTCTACTGTTTAGGTACATTAGGGGTTCTGCAAACACAATGTGACGCCTGCAGACCATTCCATCTAAGTCTGTATTCCAAATGGCGCTACTTCCCTTCCGAGCCCTCCCATGCGCCCAAACGCTGGTTCCCCCCCACATATAGGGTATCAGCGCACTCAGGACAAATTGCACAACAACTTTTGGGGTCCAATTTCTCCTGTTACCCTCAGGAAAATACAAAACTGGGGGCTAAAAAATAATTTTTGTGGGAAAAAAATGTTGTTTTATTTTTACGGCTCTGCATTATAAACTTCTGTGAAGCTCTTGGTGGGTCAAAGTGCTCACCACACATCTAGATAAGTTCCTTAGGGGGTCTACTTTTCAAAATGGTGTCACTTGTGGGGGGTTTCAATGTTTAGGCACATCAGTGGCTCTCCAAACGCAACATGGCATCCCATCTCAATTCCTGTCAATTTTGCATTGAAAAGTCAAACGGCGCTCCTTCCCTTCCGAGCTTTCCCATGCGCCCCAACAGTGGTTTACCCCCACATATGGGGTATCAGCGTACTCAGGACAAATTGTACAACAACTTTTTTGCTCCAATTTCTTCTCTTACCATTGGGAAAATAAAAAATTGGGGGCGAAAAGATAATTTTTGTGAAAAAAAAATGATTTTTTATTTTAGGCACATCAGTGGCTCTCCAAACGCAACATGGCATCCCATCTATATTCCAGTCAATTTTGCATTGAAAAGTCAAATGGCGCTCCTTCCCTTCCGAGCTCTGCCATTCGCCCAAACTGTGGTTAACCCCCACATATGGGGTATCGGCGTACTCATGACAAATTGTAAAACAAGGTTTAGGGTCCATTTTCTCCTGTAACCCTTGGTAAAATAAAACAAATTGGAGCTGAAGTAAATTTTTTGTGAAAAAAAGTTAAATGTTAATTTTTATTTAAACATTCCAAAAATTCCTGTGAAACACCTGAAGGGTTAATAAACTTCTTGAATGTGGTTTTGAGAACCTTGAGGGGTGCAGTTTTTAGAATGGTGTCACACTTGGGTATTTTCTATCATATAGACCCCCTCAAAATGACTTCAAATGAGATGCGGTCCCTAAAATAAAATGGTGTTGTAAAAATGAGAAATTGCTGGTCAACTTTTAACCCTTATAACTCCCTAACAAAAAAAAATTTGGTTCCAAAATTGTGCTGATGTAAAGTAGACATATGGGAAATGTTACTTATTAAGTATTTTGTGTGACATATCTCTGTGATTTAATTGCATAAAAATTCAAAGTTGGAAAATTGCGAAATTTTCATAATTTTCGCCAAATTTCCGTTTTTTTTCACAAATAAACGCAGGTAATATCAAAGAAATTTTACAACTATCATGAAGTACAATATGTCACGAGAAAACAATGTCAGAATCACCGGGATCTGTTGAAGCGTTCCAGAGTTATAACCTCATAAAGGGACAGTGGTCAGAATTGTAAAAATTGGCCCAGTCCATAACGTGCAAACCACCCTTGGGGGTAAAGGGGTTAAAAGACCTTTTCCCCATTTACAACGGACGCCCCTAGGGCCACGGACCGGGTCGGCCACCGTGACATCCCCCTTGAGAACCGAAGGGCCCGGCTCCGAGTACCCCACCGCCCTTGGGGCGCTCCACTTGGAAGACAAAACCAAATAATCTAGAAGAACTCTGGGAGGCATGTAAGACTGTATTCTTTGCTATTCCTGATGACTTCATTAATAAATTGTATGAATGATTGTTCAACTGCATGGATGCAGTCCTTCAAGCTTATGGAAGTCACACAAAATATTAAATATGACTCTAATAGCACCACAACTTCATTCGCCAATGTTATGCAACATATATTTGTATTTTAAGTTAATTAATTATTTGTTTGAATATCACATTACTTTTATTGGGGACAAAACATTTCTCTTGCCAAAATCTGACCATTCTGTGTCCATTAACTGATCAATATTTCTGCATTGATACCAATTTATTTTCTTAACCTAAACCACATTTCAGAGGGTTTCAGCTTTCAAAAGAATAATTTATAAAACCAATGGATGAATTTAACATCAGGGTATAAGCTTTTATTTACATAACATGGATAAGCGACATAACTTCTGTCAGGCAGTGTACTGTATGTATGTTATGAATGTTGCATGTTCTGTATGTATGTACAGTATGTTGCATGTTGTATGTAGCATGTTGCATGTCGTATGTTGCATGTGCATGTGGTATGTCACATGTTGCATGTGGTATGTCGCATGTTGCATGTCGTAAGTTGCACGTCACATGTTGCACGTCACATGTTGTATGTCGCATGGTGCATGTTGTATGTCGCATGTCACACGTCGAATGTTGTATGTTGCATGTTGTATGTCGAATGATGCATGCTGTATGTCGCATGGTGCATGTTGTATGTCGAATGATGCATGCTGTATGTCGCATGGTGCATGCTGTATGTCGAATGATGCATGTTGTATGTCGCATGGTGCATGTTGTATGTCGCATGGTGCATGTTGTATATCGAATGATGCATGTTGTATGTCGCATGGTGCATGCTGTATGTCGCATGGTGCATGTTGTATGTCGCATGGTGCATGTTGTATGTCGAATGATACATGCTGTATGTCAGGGGTGTCAAACTGCATTCCTCAAGGGCCTCAGACAATGCGTGTTTTCAAGATTTCCTTAGCACTGCACAAGTTGCTGGAATCATTCTCTGCAGGTGATTAAATTGTCACCTGAGCAATACAAGGAAATCCTGAAAACATGACCTGTTTGCGGCCCTCGAGGAATGCAGTTTGACACCCCTGCTGTATGTCGCATGGTGCATGTTGTATGTCGCATGGTGCATGTTGTATGTCGCATGGTGCGTATTGCATGTCGCATGGTGCATGTTGTATGTCGCATGGTGCATGTTGCATTGTGTATATTGCATGTTTTATGTTGTATGTTCTATGTTGTGTGTTGTATGTGCACACAGTCTAGATGAATCCAGTTCTGCTACATCAGGATGCCTGACATCCAGATGTAGCAGAGCCTGTAGATGATCTCCGGAGATAACTCTCCAGCGATCACCTACACTGCAGAGTTCTCACAATCAGCTGTTTGTGAGTACCAGACTAGTGACCGGAGAAAATTCCCGGACACGTGCATGGCAGTTCTCGCGATAAGATAAGTTATCGCGAGAACTGCAGTGTACGAGTGACTTCCGGCGGCAGGACAGGTGAGCCGGCATGGACATGCATAGTAAGCTGCATTTACGCAGTTATACGCATGTGACTAATCATTAGATACAGTTTTACCGCATCTAATGATAGCCTATGGTAAATTTACTGCGCGTCGCAGCAGCGTCGCCGCTTTGTAAACAGACATGTTGCGTTCTGAAAAGACGCGCCGCATGTCCGTTTCCGCGGGTCTGTCGCCCGCGTGTTTTACCGCATAGTGGAGACGGGATTTCATGGAATCCCCTCCACTATGCTGTAACATGTGGACGCTGCATGTTTGACGCTGCGGCTCTACGCAGCGTCAAACACGCAGCGTTTCCTGAACGTGGAAACATACCCTAACCCTCTATTCCCCTATGGTATTATTGATACCAACATTAACTCCTTCTCTGCTTCAGACCCCAGAGATGAAACTATGAATCCATTAAAGGGGTTACCCATGATTATTTCATTGTTCTCATGGAGCCAATAACTGACAGGCAGGTCCTATCTAACGATCTGCTCTTCTTGGCGCCGTTTCAGGGCAGTAATGGACCACTCCTGCTGGTGATTCTACTGCTTCATTTGACCTCATGTCAACAGAGCAGCTCTTCCTCTCCTGGAATGCTCTGGCGATGGGGCATCACTGCCGTTGCCATGCTGATTGACGGCCAGATCCCTGCAGTTAGGCGGCGGGGAGCTGGCTGTCAATCAACATGACAACGCCCCATCAACAGAGCAGAACAGAAGCGAAGCAGCTGCTCTGTCTACGTGATGTCACTGAGGTTGCAGAATCGCCGGCAGGAGCAATGTGTGACCACTCAGAGACAACAGAGATCAGCCTGTAAGAAAAAAATTAAATTGTTCTATAAAACCACTTTAACTACCCTAATTCTGGCAACATACACTATATATATATTGTGACATGCATGTACATTAATATTTTTCCCACTCTGCCGGAATGTCCAATTTATAAGGAACAGCTCCCAGATCTTCTAACTTCTGCTTGCTAATGACTAGGGAATAGAAGGAAGACTGCTTACGAATACAGTATGATGCTTGCATACAAGTCATACATGTAGAAAGCCCAGAGACTTGTATGGGAGGGCTGGCTGCCCTTGCTCAGAGCTTGTCTCCGGCATGATGTGTCACGAATGAGCTCATAGCAGCTGCCCTTGGGTGCAACTACTTTGGTTGTTTATGTGGCTCCCGCTGATGACTCTGCATGGATTTACAAAGCTTGGCAGCAGTGCAGACCATCAGTTTATCCGTGCGGACAGCACTGATAAATGCCTTGTTCCATTACTGTCACACATGGAGATAGATCACAATGCTATTATTGCGTGGGGTGAGAAATCCACATTTACAATGACGTTTTCAATAAAAAAAAAATCTGGAAAAAAAACTGATACTGGAAATGGACCTTTCTAATTGTAGTTTTAGAGACCAGTGTATAAGATATCAAACACATAGAGTAGGTGAAATAGAGCTAGGCCTCGCTCACACGGCTGCAGCGATGTTTTATCGGACAGCACTTGGCTCATTATTATACTATGGGGCAGCTCTGATCAGTGATATACGGTACCTCTGTGCAGCTGTCACCCAGCGTACGGCGAGCCGCCGGCCAGTCCGTGCATTGCAGGCCCATCTCGCTCCGAGTTATATGGCTGTCTGACTATGCCCTTACTCCAAGACTTAGGCTGTGTGCACACGCTGCAGATTTGGCCGCTGCGGATCCGCAGCAGTTTTCCCAAAGTTTACAGTACAATGTAAACCTATGGGAAAAAAAAAAAAAAAACCGCTGTGCACATGCTGCGGAAAAAGCCGCGCGGAAACGCTGCGGATTATTTTCCGCAGCATGTCAATTGTTTGTGCGGATTCCGCAGTGGGTTTCAACCAGCACCAATAGGAAAGTGCTGGTGAAATCCCGCAGAGGAATCCGCAGAAGAAACCGCAAGAAAATCCGCAGTGAAAACCGCAGTGGTTTTGCACTGCGGATTTTCCAAATCCGCAGCGTGGGCACATACCCTTAGGCTACGTTCCCACGATGAGCTTTTGGAGAGTTTTTGACGTTACAGATTTTCTGCACCCATTAAAGTAATATAGGTTACTTGCATTTTTTAAAAAAAAAATATGCAATATAACAAAGTCACCGAAAACTCATTGTGGGAATGAAGCCTAATGCTATTCTCTGGCTGACAACGAAATAACAATGCCGAATTAACTATAGGAATTCGATGGCCTCAGTCGGATGTCTGGTGTTTGCCTGTGTTCAGGGTCTGGGCTAGTCCCTGTGTGATGTGCACAGACAACCTGCTCTCGTACAGCTCAGATTAGTAGTAATGAGCCGGCAGCAGAGCGCATTGTCAGTGACTTGACTTGTGGGGGTGGCGCTGGGCTCTGCTCGCCTGGAAATCTTAGAACACTTCACTGATTATATAGATTAACAGATATCTCCAAATTTTTGTTATCTAAATTCACAGACTAACCCAATTGGAGATATATACGGTATATATATAAAAAAAACTTTTATTATTTTGATTACAATTCATACATTTACACATTTAGAATTTCAAATTACTCTATAATCTCCCAGCTATAGAAGTTGTTAAGGTAGTTGGTAGATAATTGGTTTTACCTTATATATTAATTTACTAGTCGGGAGGATATATATAATCAAAATAATAAGTTATTTTTCATATATCACTCCAATTGGATTAGTCTATGTAATCTTATAACACATAGTAACGGTGCGCTCTGGTGTTGGCTCTTTACTACTGATCTGAGCTGGTGAGAGAGCGCACTGTCATTGTGCACATTGTGCAGGGACTAGCCCAGACCATGGCAGGAACGTCACGAAGTGTCATCAGTATCAGGGAGGTGGCAGGGGCTGGAGGCAACTACTTCAGCCCCTGCCCCTTGATGACGCTTTGTTTGAGTACCCCGGCATTCAATGGGGATTCTCAAATAAAATGTCATCAAAAAGGAAGTTGTGAAAAAAGAGAAGCGGTTAGATAGCGTAGTTAGGGAAGGATAGAGACTTTTATATTCAACTCTATTAGAAAATAGTTTATATTATGGCATTAAATAGATAGGGATTTAGGATGAAAATTAAGTTGGATTTTGGACCAACCCTTTAAAGGGAACCTGTCACCTGAATTTGGCGGGACCAGTTTTCGGTCATATGGGCGGAGTTTTCGGGTGTTTGAATCACCCTTTCCTTACCCGCTGGCTGCATGCTGGCCGCAATATTGGATTGAAGTTCATACTCTGTCCTCCGTAGTACACGCCTGCGCAAGGCAATCTTGCTTTGCGCATGCGCAGTATGCTTTGCCCAACTGCGGGCAAAGCCGATAAGCATTAGTGCGCATGCGCACTATGTCCCGGAACACAGCGAAATAGTTCCGGGACATAGTGCGCCGGCGCATGCGCACTAATGCTTTACGGCTTTGCCCGCAGTTGGGCAAAGCATACTGCGCGTGCGCAAGGCAAGATTGCCTTGTGCAGGCGTGTACTACGGAGGACAGAGAATGAACTTCAATCCAATATTGCGGCCAGCATGCAGCCAGCGGGTAAGGAAAGGGTGAATCAAACACCCGAAAACTCCGCCCATGTGACTGAAAACCGGTCCCGCCAAATTCAGGTGACAGAGTCCCTTTAAGCTTCCTGGTGGGCACGGACTGAATACATGGTCGCACCAGATTGTGTGACTACCATGTGACAGGCCTCACTTTCCACAGCTTTCTACATTTTGCTCTCATAAACAGCAATTGTGTAAATTGGAATAAAGAAAAAGCATTCATCACGGACAAATGTGGCTATTATAGGATCGCATTGGGAAAAGTACACAAATCAATGAAGGATGATGCTAGAAAAGTAGTGGCTTACCTGTCCCTTCATGATTCAAGGGAGAAGACAAGGCAAAAGAAAAGGAAAGAAAAAAGCCGCTTTTAAAAAGCATAAAATATTAGCTGATTGATAGTCAAGATAATAAATGCCTGAAAACAATCACATCTACTGCAGATTATGTATAGGGGATGTGGGGCCTCTTCAATAGGACTTGCCAGCTTCATCGATGGTGTTTTTAGGAAATGCATGTCTTTTACATGAAACACAATTTGGAAAGTCTATTTGTGTTAGAAATAGGGTATGTCCCCATACACCGCTCCCACTAGTTAGAGATCAGGAGCAATAACGGAGGAATGGCGCAGGGCGGACTTCTAAAAAAAATGTTCTAAGCTTGTTATTTCAAAGATATGTCAGGAGAGAGGACAGCTAAGGGGAATCTGTCACCAGGTCTTTGCCACCTAATCAGATAGCACCATAATGTAGAGGCAGAGACCCTGATTCCAGTGATGTGTCACTTACTGGGAAGCTTGCTGTAGTTTTAATAAAATCACTGTTTTATAATCAGGAGATTATCACTAGAGGACTGCTAATCCTGCAGTCAGGTAGTCCTAGAACTAGCAAACCTGCTGCCATGTAGTCCTAGAACTAGTAAACCTGCTGCCGTGTAGTCCTAGAACTAGTAAACCTGCTGCCGTGTAGTCCTAGAACTAGTAAACCTGCTGCCGTGTAATCCTAGAATTAGTAAACCCGCTGCCATGTAGTCCTAGAACTAGTAAACCTGCTGCCGTGTAGTCCTAGAACTAGTAAACCTGCTGCCATGTAGTCCTAGAACTAGTAAACCTGCTGCCGTGTAGTCCTAGAACTAGTAAACCTGCTGACATGTAGTCCTAGAACTAGTAAACCTGCTGCCGTGTAGTCCTAGAATTAGTAAACCCGCTGCCATGTAGTCCTAGAACTAGTAAACCTGCTGACATGTAGTCCTGGAATTAGTAAACCTGCTGCCGTGTAATCCTAGAATTAGTAAACCCGCTGCCATGTAGTCCTAGAACTAGTAATCCTGCTGCCGTGTAGTCCTAGAACTAGTAAACCTGCTGCCATGTAGTCCTAGAACTAGTAATCCTGCTGCCGTGTAGTCCTAGAACTAGTAAACCTGCTGCCATGTAGTCCTAGAACTAGTAAACCTGCTGCCGTGTAGTCCTAGAACTAGTAAACCTGCTGCCGTGTAATCCTAGAACTAGTAATCCTGCTGCCGTGTAGTCCTAGAACTAGTAAACCTGCTGCCATGTAGTCCTAGAACTAGTAATCCTGCTGCCGTGTAGTCCTAGAACTAGTAAACCTGCTGCCATGTAGTCCTAGAACTAGTAAACCTGCTGCCGCGTAGTCCTAGAACTAGTAAACCTGCTGCCATGTAGTCCTAGAACTAGTAAACCTGCTGCCATGTAGTCCTAGAACTAGTAAACCTGCTGCCATGTAGTCCTAGAACTAGTAAACCTGCTGCCGTGTAGTCCTAGAACTAGTAAACCTGCTGCCGTGTAGTCCTAGAACTAGTAAACCTGCTGCCGAGTAGTCCTAGAACTAGTAAACCTGCTGCCGTGTAGTCCTAGAACTAGTAAACCTGCTGCCGTGTAGTCCTAGAACTAGTAAACCTGCTGCCGTGTAGTCCTAGAACTAGTAAACCTGCTGCCGAGTAGTCCTAGAACTAGTAAACCTGCTGCCGTGTAGTCCTAGAACTAGTAAACCTGCTGCCGTGTAGTCCTAGAACTAGTAAACCTGCTGCCGTGTAGTCCTAGAACTAGTACACCTGCTGCCGTGTAGTCCTAGAACTAGTAAACCTGCTGCCGTGTAGTCCTAGAACTAGGAAACCTGCTGCCATGTAGTCCTAGAACTAGTAAACCTGCTGCCATGTAGTCCTAGAACTAGTAAACCTGCTGCCATGTAGTCCTAGAACTAGTAAACCTGCTGCCGTGTAGTCCTAGAACTAGTAAACCTGCTGCCGTGTAGTCATAGAACTAGTAAACCTGCTGCCGAGTAGTCCTAGAACTAGTAAACCTGCTGCCGTGTAGTCCTAGAACTAGTAAACCTGCTGCCGTGTAGTCCTAGAACTAGTAAACCTGCTGCCGTGTAGTCCTAGAACTAGTAAACCTGCTGCCGTGTAGTCCTAGATCTAGTAAACCTGCTGCCATGTAGCCTTAGAACTAGTAAACCTGCTGCCGTGTAGTCCTAGAACTAGTAAACCTGCTGCCGTGTAGTCCTAGAACTAGTAAACCTGCTGCAGTGTAGTCCTAGAACTAGTAAACCTGCTGCCGAGTAGTCCTAGAACTAGTAAACCTGCTGCCGTGTAGTCCTAGAACTAGTAAACCTGCTGCTGTGTAGTCCTAGAACTAGTAAACCTGCTGCCGAGTAGTCCTAGAACTAGTAAACCTGCTGCCATGTCGTCCTAGAACTAGTAAACCTGCTGCCATGTAGTCCTAGAACTAGTAAACCTGCTGCCGTGTAGTCTTAGAACTAGTAAACCTGCTGCCGTGTAGTCCTAGAACTAGTAAACCTGCTGCCGTATAGTCCTAGAACTAGTAAACCTGCTGCCGTGTAGTCCTAGAACTAGTAAACCTGCTGCCGTGTAGTCCTAGAAGTAGTAAACCTGCTGCCGTGTAGTCTTAGAACTAGTAAACCTGCTGCCGTGTAGTCCTAGAACTAGTAAACCTGCTGCCGTGTAGTCCTAGAAGTAGTAAACCTGCTGCCGTGTAGTCCTAGAACTAGTAAACCTGCTGCCGTGTAGTCCTAGAAGTAGTAAACCTGCTGCCGTGTAGTCCAAGAACTAGTAAACCTGCTGCCGTATAGTCCTAGAACTAGTAAACCTGCTGCCGTGTAGTCCTAGAACTAGTAAACCTGCTGCCGTGTAGTCCTAGAAGTAGTAAACCTGCTGCCGTGTAGTCCTAGAACTAGTAAACCTGCTGCCATGTCGTCCTAGAACTAGTAAACCTGCTGCCATGTAGTCCTAGAACTAGTAAACCTGCTGCCATGTAGTCCTAGAATGAGTAAATCTGCAGTTCAGTAAGTGACACATTGCTGGAATCAAGGTCTCTACCCCTACATCATGCTGCTTTCAGATGGGGTAACACAAAATTGTTGACAGTTTCCCTTCAAGTACACAAGCAAACACTTGACTCAAGGTTGCAGTTGCCTCTGGGTACTGCATAGAGGGCCGTCGGATCCTGTTACATATCAGAGGACACCAGTACTGTAAATGACGTACGATAGCTGCTTGACCTTGTGCCATATATAATAATGATATACAAGATAAGACATAACTTTATTCAATATCTTTAAAACCATGAAAAATCAACCACAGTCAAACACAACAGACAACCGTGCTCTGTAAATATACCCCTGTCACAATACCTATATCACACTACCTATCAGTGGAGGTTGGCACCCTAATACACAAACGAGATTGGCGCCCCCGCTCAGCGTCGGCTGCCCCTAAATCTCCTATAGTAGCCCTAAACTGGTGTCTCAATTGGGCTAACAGTTATGCAACACTGACAAATAGATAAACAGGAGATAGAGGTTAACAAAACCGATAATGGCTGATACTTGCCAAAGTTTAGACTGTGACAGGGTGAGAAACACAGACAAAAAAGTGCTCAAGTGCTCATGTGTCCATAAATCACCTCAGGATGCTGCTCCCTGCTTTCACACTACTGCCTAACTGTGGGGCTTGGCGCCCTACTGTTCAGCGGATATGGCGCCCCCACTCGACGACGGCTGACCCTTGGATGCCCTATAAGTAGCTGTATAGGCAGAAAAATATAATATAAACACTGATAAGCTTTACATTAATAGCCATAACCTTCACAAAAGAATGGAGATATCATTTCAGGCCCAGACAAAATTGTCTGCTAATGTTGATACGTATAGATAAGTCAGAACAGCGAGTGAGGAGAGATACTCATCATTACCAGATGTCCAGACACGCCTCAACGCGTTTCACCTTCACGGATCATTAGCAGGCCATGATATGTGGATGCTTCATACACTTGCTGCTTCATGGCCTCCTGATGATCCGTGAAGGTGTTGTATAACTGTTAGCCCAAGTGAGACACCAGTTTAGGGCTACTATAGGAGATATAGGGGCAGCCGACGCTGAGCGGGGGCGCCAATCTCGTTTGTGTATTAGGGTGCCAAGCTCCGCTGATAGGTAGTGTGACATAGGTACTGTGACAGGGGTATATTTACAGAGCACGGTTGTCTGTTGGGTTTGACTGTGGTTGTTTTTTCATGGTTTTAAAGATATTGAATAAAGTTATGTCTTATCTTGTATATCAATAGGGATTAAGGTCATTTATATTGTTCTTGATGATTTCCCAGGACCTTGAGTTTAATATTTTTGGAGTTTTTCTGCATTTATAATAATGGTATTTATAATGTGGCATAATTCCTACACTGTGCACACATCTAAAGCATTGCCTCAGTTGTCCTTGACCTAGTTTTAGCAGGATGACACAGATATATTCTTATTCATGCATGGTTCAGGGCTCCTTCAAAACGGAAGAACACATTTCCAATATTTTAGCATTAATCTGTGTTACAGCTGGATACTACCATTGGCCAATTGCCCAATGCCCAAATTCTCGGCAAGCAAAATGTATTTATTACAGTGGATGTCCCCTTTGAGAACATTGTACAGTAATGTCCCCGGCTGCAGTTTTTTAATAAAATAAAGCAATATATGCTTTACTCTGTGTCCAGCAGCTGAGTCTCTGCTGCTTCTCCCGGTGTCGGCTTGGGCAGTGGCGTCACATGAGTAGAGCGACAGCCAATCAGTGAGGTCAGTGGTTCTGACAGGGGCGCTCCATCTACATGGCCAGAGCTGCTGTTGATGGAACGGCACCGCAGACAACACCGGGAGCATAGGCACAGACTGAGCGCTGACCCAGAGACAGTGAGTACAGTGCTTTCGTTTTATTACTTTTTTTTTTCAACAAACTGCGACAGAGAATGAAGATTTTCTGAAAAGGGACAACCCCTTTAAACATGGCTGAGTAAAATCTTCATGGAGTCATGAATTGAATAGAAGTTGGGACACTTAAAGGGATACAGAGAGTTATTCACCTAAAGCCGTAGTGCTAATCTGCAGGTAAATTCCTTTCCAAAACAAATGCGGCTTTCTAACGGGATGTGGGGGTGCAGGAAGAAAAATGAGAGTCTCCTTACAGCGCCATTTATCTGGGCTGCACTGGAGGCAGTGAGAGATCAGCATGCTCTACATGCAGGCACAGACTGCCACGATTCGCAGATGTCACTCGAGGATGATTGGGTGTGATTAGAACGCTTGTACTGGGAACACTATGGTGGTGCCTCCCAAATGACAGGAGTCCGGCATCTAAAAGTAGAATGTAACGTTATTTATCCCTACATTAAAGCAGTGTACAAGCGTTGGTAAAGTGGTGTACGAGCATTGATAAAGCGGTTTACGAGCGTTGGTAAAACGGAGTACGAGCATTGGTAAAGCAGTGTATGAGTTTTGGTAAAGCAGTGTGCGAGTGTTGGTAAAACGGTTTATGAGCATTGGTGAAGCAGTGTACGAGCGTTGGTAAAGCGATGTACGAGCATTGGTAAAGCAGTGTACGAGCGTTGGTAAAGCGGTGTACGAGCATTGGTAAAGCAGTGTACGAGCATTGGTAAAGCAGTGTATGAGTTTTGGTAAAGCAGTGTGCGAGTGTTGGTAAAACGGTTTATGAGCATTGGTGAAGCAGTGTACGAGCATTGGTAAAGCGATGTACGAGCATTGGTAAAGCAGTGTACGAGCGTTGGTAAAGCGGTGTACGAGCATTGGTAAAGCAGTGTACGAGCGTTGGTAAAGTGGTGTACGAGCGTTGCTAAAGCGGTGTACAAGCGTTGGTAAAGCGGTGTACGAGCGTTGGTAAAGCGGTGTACGAGCATTGGTAAAGCAGTGTACGAGCGTTGGTAAAGCGGTGTACGAGCGTTGGTAATACGGTGTACAAGCGTTGGTAAAGCGGTGTACAAGCGTTGGTAAAGCGGTGTACGAGTGTAGTGAAGCGATGTACGATTGTTGGTAAAGCGGTGTACTAGCGTTGGTAAAGCAGTGTACGAGCGTTGGTAAAGCGGTGTATGAGCTTTGGTAAAGCGGTGTACAAGCGTTGGTAAAGCGGTGTACGAGTGAAGTGAAGCGATGTACGATTGTTGGTAAAGCGGTGTACTAGTGTCGGTAAATCAGTGTACGAGTGTTGGTAAGGCGGTGTACGAGCGTTGGTAAAGCGGTTTATGAGCATTGGTAAAGCAGTGTACTAGTGTTGGTGAAGCAGCGTACGAGCATTGGTAAAGTGGTTTATGAGTATGGGGAAAGCGGTGTACTAGTGTTGGTAAAGCGGTCTACTAGCGTTGGTAAAGTGGTATACGAGCGTTGGTAAAGTGGTGTACGAGCGTTGGTGAAGCAGTGTACTAGCGTTGGTGAAGCGGTGTACTAGTGTTGGTGAAGCGATGTATGAGCATTGGTGAAACGGTGTACTAGTGTTGGTGATGCGGTGTACTAGCGTTGGTGAAGCAGTGTACTAGCGTTGGTAAAGCGGTGTATGAGCATTGGTAAAGCGGTGTACTAGCGTTGGTGAAGCGGTGTACTAGTGTTGGTAAAGCAGTGTACGAGTGTTGGTAAGGCGGTGTACGAGCGTTGGTAAAGCAGTTTATGAGCGTTGGTAAAGCGGTGTACTAGTGTTGGTGAAGCGGCGTACGAGCATTGGTAAAGTGGTTTATGAGTATGGGGAAAGCGGTGTACTAGTGTTGGTAAAGCGGTGTACGGGCGTTGGTAAAGCGGTTTATGAGCGTTCCTAAAGCGGTGTACTAGTGTTGGTGAAGCAATGTACTAGCGTTGGTGAAGCGGTGTACTAGTGTTGGTAAAGCAGTGTACGAGCGTTGGTAAAGCGGTTTATGAGCATTGGTAATGCAGTGTACTAGTGTTGGTGAAGCGGCGTACGAGCATTGGTAAAGTGGTTTATGAGTATGGGGAAAGCGGTGTACTAGCGTTGGTAAAGTGGTGTATGAGTGTTGGTAGGGCGGTGTACGAGCTTTGGTAAAGTGGTTTATAAGCGTTGGTAAAGCGGTGTACTAGTGTTGGTAAAGTGGTATACGAGCGTTGGTAAAGCGGTGTACGAGCGTTGGAGAAGCGGTGTACTAGCGTTGGTGAAGCGGTGTATGAGCATTGGTGAAACGGTGTACTATTGTTGTTGATGCGGTGTACTAGCGTTGGTAAAGCAGTGTAAGGGCGTTGGTAAAGCGGTGTACTAGTGTTGGTGAAGCGGTGTACTAGTGTTGGTGAAGCGGTGTACTAGTGTTGGTAAAGCAGTGTACGAGCATTGGTAAAGTGGTTTATGAGCGTTGGTAAAGCGGTGTACTAGTGTTGGTGAAGCGGCGTACGAGCATTGGTAAAGTGGTTTATGAGTATGGGGAAACGGTGTACTATTGTTGTTGATGCGGTGTACTAGCGTTGGTAAAGCGGTGTAAGGGCATTGGTAAAGCGGTGTACTAGTGTTGGTGAAGCGGTGTACTAGTGTTGGTGAAGTGGTGTACGAGTGTTGGTAGGGCAGTGTACGAGCGTTGGTAAAGCGGTTTATAAGCATTGGTAAAGCGGTGTACTAGTGTTGGTGAAGCGGTGTACTAGTGTTGGTAAAGTGGTATACGAGCGTTGGTAAAGCGGTGTACGAGTGTTGGTGAAGCGGTGTACGAGTGTTGGTGAAGCGGTGTACAAGAGTTGGTGAAGCGGTGTATGAGCATTGGTGAAACGGTGTACTAGTGTTGGTGATGTTGGTGAAGCGGTGTACTAGCGTTGGTAAAGCAGTGTATGGGCGTTGGTAAAGCGGTGTATGGGCGTTGGTGAAGCGGTGTACTAGCATTGGTGAAGCGGTGTACTATTGTTGGTAAAGCGGTGTATGAGTGTTGGTAAAGCGGTTTATGAGCGCTGGTAAAGTGGTGTACTAGTGCTGGTGAAGCGGCCTACGAGCCTTGGTAAAGCTGTTTATGAGTGTTGGCAAAGCGGCGTATGAGCGTTGGTAAAGCGGTGTACTGATGTTGGTGAAGCGGTGTACTAGTGTTGGTAAAGCGGTGTACTAGTGTTGGTAAAGCGGTGTATGAGCATTGGTAAAGCAGTGTACGAGAGTTGGTAAAGCGGTTTATAAGCATTGGTAAAGCGGTGTACTAGCGTTGGTAAAGTGGTAAGTGTTGGTAAGGCGGTGTACGAGCGTTGATAAAGCGGTTTATGAGCGTTGGCAAAGCGGTGTACTAGTGTTGGTGAAACGGCGTACAGGCGTTGGTAAAGCTGTTTATGAGGGTTGGTAAAGCGGCGTATGAGTGTTGGTGAAGCGGTGTACTAGTGTCGGTAAATCAGTGTGTGAGCATTGGTAAAGCGGTGTATGAGTGCTGGTAAAGCGGTGTACGAGTGTTGGTAAAGCGGTGTACGAGTGTTGGTAAAGTGGTATACGAGCGTTGGTAAAGCGGTGTACGAGCGTTGGAGAAGCGGTGTACTAGCGTTGGTGAAGCGGTGTATGAGCATTGGTGAAACGGTGTACTATTGTTGTTGATGCGGTGTACTAGCGTTGGTAAAGCAGTGTAAGGGCGTTGGTAAAGCGGTGTACTAGTGTTGGTGAAGCGGTGTACTAGTGTTGGTGAAGCGGTATACTAGTGTTGGTAAAGCAGTGTACGAGCATTGGTAAAGTGGTTTATGAGCGTTGGTAAAGCGGTGTACTAGTGTTGGTGAAGCGGCGTACGAGCATTGGTAAAGTGGTTTATGAGTATGGGGAAACGGTGTACTATTGTTGTTGATGCGGTGTACTAGCGTTGGTAAAGCGGTGTAAGGGCATTGGTAAAGCGGTGTACTAGTGTTGGTGAAGCGGTGTACTAGTGTTGGTGAAGTGGTGTACGAGTGTTGGTAGGGCAGTGTACGAGCGTTGGTAAAGCGGTTTATAAGCATTGGTAAAGCGGTGTACTAGTGTTGGTGAAGCGGTGTACTAGTGTTGGTAAAGTGGTATACGAGCGTTGGTAAAGCGGTGTACGAGTGTTGGTGAAGCGGTGTACGAGTGTTGGTGAAGCGGTGTACAAGAGTTGGTGAAGCGGTGTATGAGCATTGGTGAAACGGTGTACTAGTGTTGGTGATGTTGGTGAAGCGGTGTACTAGCGTTGGTAAAGCAGTGTATGGGCGTTGGTAAAGCGGTGTATGGGCGTTGGTGAAGCGGTGTACTAGCATTGGTGAAGCGGTGTACTATTGTTGGTAAAGCGGTGTATGAGTGTTGGTAAAGCGGTTTATGAGCGCTGGTAAAGTGGTGTACTAGTGCTGGTGAAGCGGCCTACGAGCCTTGGTAAAGCTGTTTATGAGTGTTGGCAAAGCGGCGTATGAGCGTTGGTAAAGCGGTGTACTGATGTTGGTGAAGCGGTGTACTAGTGTTGGTAAAGCGGTGTACTAGTGTTGGTAAAGCGGTGTATGAGCATTGGTAAAGCAGTGTACGAGAGTTGGTAAAGCGGTTTATAAGCATTGGTAAAGCGGTGTACTAGCGTTGGTAAAGTGGTAAGTGTTGGTAAGGCGGTGTACGAGCGTTGATAAAGCGGTTTATGAGCGTTGGCAAAGCGGTGTACTAGTGTTGGTGAAACGGCGTACAGGCGTTGGTAAAGCTGTTTATGAGGGTTGGTAAAGCGGCGTATGAGTGTTGGTGAAGCGGTGTACTAGTGTCGGTAAATCAGTGTGTGAGCATTGGTAAAGCGGTGTATGAGTGCTGGTAAAGCGGTGTACGAGTGTTGGTAAAGCGGTGTACGAGTGTTGGTAAAGCGGTGTACGAGTGTTGGTAAAGCGGTGTACGAGTGTTGGTAAAGCGGTGTACGAGTGTTGGTAAAGCGGTGTACGAGTGTTGGTAAAGCGGAGTACGAGTGTTGGTAAAGCGGTGTACGAGTGTTGGTAAAGCGGTGTACGAGTGTTGGTAAAGCGGTGTACGAGTGTTGGTAAAGCGGTGTACGAGTGTTGGTAAAGCGGTGTACGAGTGTTGGTAAAGCGGTATACGAGTGTTGGTAAAGCGGTGTACGAGTGTTGGTAAAGCGGTGTACGAGTGTTGGTAAAGCGGAGTACGAGTGTTGGTAAAGCGGTGTACGAGTGTTGGTAAAGCGGTGTACGAGTGTTGGTAAAGCGGTGTACGAGTGTTGGTAAAGCGGAGTACGAGTGTTGGTAAAGCGGTGTACGAGTGTTGGTAAAGTGGTGTACGAGTGTTGGTAAAGCGGAGTACGAGTGTTGGTAAAGCGGTGTACGAGTGTTGGTAAAGCGGAGTACGAGTGTTGGTAAAGCGGAGTACGAGTGTTGGTAAAGCGGAGTACGAGTGTTGGTAAAGCGGTGTATGAGTGTTGGTAAAGTGGTGTACGAGTGTTGGTAAAGCGGTGTACGAGTGTTGGTAAAGCGGTGTATCAGTGTTGGTAAAGCGGAGTACGAGTGTTGGTAAAGCGGAGTACGAGTGTTGGTAAAGCGGAGTACGAGTGTTGGTAAAGCGGTGTACGAGTGTTGGTAAAGCGGAGTACGAGTGTTGGTAAAGCGGAGTACGAGTGTTGGTAAAGCGGTGTATGAGTGTTGGTAAAGTGGTGTACGAGTGTTGGTAAAGCGGTGTACGAGTGTTGGTAAAGCGGTGTACGAGTGTTGGTAAAGCGGTGTACGAGTGTTGGTAAAGCGGTGTATCAGTGTTGGTAAAGCGGAGTACGAGTGTTGGTAAAGCGGTGTATGAGTGTTGGTAAAGCGGAGTACGAGTGTTGGTAAAGCGGAGTACGAGTGTTGGTAAAGCGGTGTACGAGTGTTGGTAAAACGGTGTATGAGTGTTGGTAATGTGGTGTATCAGTGTTGGTAAAGCGGTGTACGAGTGTTGGTAAAGCGGTGTATGGGCGTTGGTAAAGCGGTGTATCAGTGTTGGTAAAGCGGAGTACGAGTGTTGGTAAAGCGGTGTATGAGTGTTGGTAAAGCGGAGTACGAGTGTTGGTAAAGCGGAGTACGAGTGTTGGTAAAGCGGTGTACGAGCGTTGGTAAAACGGTGTATGAGTGTTGGTAATGTGGTGTATCAGTGTTGGTAAAGCGGTGTACGAGTGTTTGTGTGCGCCTCACCATAAATCCTACTCCAGCCCCTGCTGAAGTAAGACTTGTGGCATAGCACACCACCGTTCATCATGAATCTGACAAGCGGCAGTCGTCACGCCCCCACCTGCCCCAGTTCTATCCATTTCGCTGGGAGACACCAATAATCCGAATTTCGCAACTTTTCAAAGCTTTTACATTAGAATTCTGGAGTGAAAATGTTGATGAATCGGGCTATATGGCTTTAGGTAAATAGCATTTTGGTCATGACACGTTCCCTTTAAGATCTTACAAGATGAGGTAAAAAATTATGTGATATTTGTTGTTTCAGAAACAGCGCCATCCTTGTACATGGGTTGTATGTGGTATTGCAGTTCAGTTCCAATCAAGTAAATGCTTGTTAGGAATCACCAGGAAGATCTGCAGGGGACAGTGAAAAATACAATAGAGCAGACCCCAAGGCATGATTCTAGTTTTTATCAGAATTAAAAATGTATCTTTAAATCTTAATATAATATACTGGATGTAATTTAAAGGGATATTCTCCCCAAAAAACAAGTTACGCCATATTCCTTATCAGTGGGACCCCCATCAGTCCTGAGAATGGAGCTGTGGATCTCTGAGGACAGGGCTCTGTAATCTCTTCTTGAATGGAGCAGATGTGCACATGCTTAACCACCGCACCATTCATTGTCTATGGGACTGTAGGAGAAAACCAAATTCTGTACTCCAGTATTTCCAGCAGTCCCAGATGACTGTGGTGGATGTGCACTTCCATTCCATTCAATATTGATTGGTTGGAGTGCCAGGGGTTAGACCCCCAGTGAGTCATCCATCCCTTATACTATGAATATTGATAGGAGAACTTTTTTGAGGAAAATAACCCTTTAAGACTACTAAAGCAAAATACAGTATTCCTTCAATCTGGCATCAATGTGACGTTATAGATGTTTAAATATGAAATATTCTGGATTATTAGACGATTGCAGAAAAATAAAATTGTACTAATTTGATCCATTCTTCTGCTTATTGACTTGAGTAAATCCATATGACACCAGACTATAGTGATGGTAATGGTAAATCATTATATATAGATCATAACCGGATGAAGACTGTAACCATTAGTCATTCCTTAAACAACTCGGAATAATAATTTCTGTTCTATGTATTTTGTATTGGAGTGCATCTGATAATGAACAATAATAGCATTATACCTTCCGTTATTGCAGCCAACACCCCATACTCGTATGTTGATGATGGGTTGAGAGTGGATTAAACTGTGATCTAATGGATCCACCAAGCTCATTGTATCTTTCTTTAAAATCATAACCATATTTTGTCCCTAAAATATAAATAAAAGTAATGAAAATAATGCAGAAATCAGAAATGGAAATATGGTTTAGATCCAACATCCAAGCATGCTCTACTAACGAGATCAGACTCTAGTAACATTAATGCAGTAGACATTTCATGCAATTTAGCCAACCAGTACATATTTTAGTTTTTTCCTTTCTCAAGCAGAAGCCATGTTACTGTTTTGGGCTATGTGCACACACAGGGATTTTTTGCTAGGTACTCAGAGTAGAAACTGAGCAGAACCTCCAAATTTTTGAGGAGTTTTGCCTTTTAGAGGAAGATGTGGAGAGTTTCTGCTCAGTGGCTACAGTATGTGCACACAACAACTTTTAAACTCAGGAAAACCCGACAAGTTTTTCAAGCAGAAGCCACTTCAGCAAACGTTCCTGTTTTGGGCTATGTGCACATAGAGCCTTTTTGCTGGGTATTCAGAGCATAAACTGAGCAGAACCTTCAAGTTTTTGAGGAGTTTTGCGTTTTTGAGGAGGATTTGAAGAGTTTCTATTCAGTCGCTATGTGCACACTACAACTTTTAAACTCAGGGTAAGGCCACATTCACACCCTCAGTATTTGATTTAACCAAACCCATATCTACTATATAATTGTCTAAGGGTCACTTCCATCTTTCTGTCCTTCTGTCTGTCTGTCTTTCTTTCTGTCACGGATATTCATTGGTCGCAGCCTCTGCCTGTCATGGAATCCAAGTCGCTGATTGATCGTGGCAAAACGCCCACGAATATTGCCACGACCAATCAGCGGCGGGCGCAGTCCGGCGGCAACATGGCCGCTCCTTCCTCCCCGCAGTCAGTGCCCGCTCCATACTCCCCTCCAGTCAGCGCTCACACAGGGTTAATGGCAGCGTTAACGGACCGTGGTGTAACGCACTCCATTAACGCTGCTATTAACCCTGTGTGACCAACTTTTTTACTATTGATGCTGCTTATGCAGCATCAATAGTAAAAAGATATAATGTTAAAAATAATAAAAAAAATAAAAAATCATCATATACTCACCTTCCGGCGCCTTTCCCGCTCCTCGCAAGGCTCCAGTGACCGGTCCAGGCATTGCGATCTCATGAGATGATGACGTAGCAGTCTCGCGAGACAGCTACGTCATCATCTCGCGAAACCGCAATGCACTCTTGAGACTGGAGTGCGCGAGGAGCGTCGATAAACGCTTCCTGGATCCAGGGGCCAACGGAAGGTGAGTATATAACTATACTACGCGGGCTTGGCAATGTACTACGTGGGCTGTGCAATATACCACGTGGGCTGGGCAATATACTACGCGGGCTGCGCAATATACTACGTGGGCTGCGCAATGTACTACGCGCGCAGGGCAATATACTACACGGGCTGGGCAATATACTATGTGGGCTGGGCAATATACTACGTGGGCTGGGCAATATACTACGTGGGCTGTGCAATATACCACGCGGGCTGTGCAATATACCACGCGGGCTGGGCAATATACTATGCGGGCTGGGCAATGTACTACGCGCGCTGGGCAATATACTACGCGGGCTGGGCAATATACTACGCGGCTGTGCAATATACTACGCGGGCTGGGCAATATACTACGCGCGCTGGGCAATGTACTACGCGGGCTGGGCAATGTACTACGCGGGCTGTGCAATATACTATGCGGGCTGTGCAATATACTACACGCGTTGAGCAATATACTATGTGCGCTGGTGTTGTGGATTCTGTTTTTGGGCTCCCTCTGGTGGTTACAGATGGTACTGGGTGACTTGTGTTCTCTGCGGTCTCTGGTGTCCACCTGTTCTATCAGGATATGGGAGTTTCCTATTTAACCTGGCTTTCTTGTCATTTCCTCGCCGGCTATCAATGTAATCAGTGTGTCTTGTTACCTCTGCTTCTCGCTTCTGTATTCTTCAGGACAAGCTAAGTTTTTGATTTTCCTGTTCCACGTTTTGCTTAATTTTTGTCTTAGTCCAGCTTGCAGATATGTGATTCCTTTTTGCTGGTTGCTCTAGTGAGCTGATATTACTCCTCATGTTCCATGAGTTGGAACATGAGTTCAAGTAATTTCAGGATGGTTTTTTGTAGGGTTTTTCGCTGACCGCGCAGTTCACTTTTGTATCCTCTGCTATCTAGCTTTAGCGGGCCTCATTTTGCTGAATCTGTTTTCATAACTACGTATGTGCTTTCCTCTCATTTCACCGTCATTACATGTGGGGGGCTGCTATTTCTGTGGGGTGTTTCTCTGGAGGCAAGAGAGGTCTGTGTTTCTTCTAATAGGGAAAGTTAGTTCTTCGGCTGGTGCGAGACGTCTAGAATCATCGTAGGCACGTTCCCCGGCTACAGCTAGTTGTGTGTTGAGGTTCAGGATCGCGGTCAGCTCAGTTTCCATCACCCTAGAGCTTGTTTTGTTTTTTGCGCTTGTCCTTTTGTGATCCCCTGCCATTGGGATCATGACAGTATAGCCGGACCAAAAAGTGGTAATCGTATTGGCTGAAGTAGGAGGAAAAGTAGTCTGAGGAAGTTTTTTTTTTTTTTTTTTCCCCCTCAGAGTTTGCTGCATAGCCTTAATTGCAGCCTGGCTGCGTCTTACCTCCTCTTAATCCTTGAATGGCTCTGACCTCAGCTGTTTATCATGGACGTCCAGAGTTTGGCTTCCAGCCTGAATAATCTTGCTGCTAAGGTTCAAAATATACAAGATTTTGTTGTACATGCTCCTATGTCTGAACCTAGAATTCCTATCCCAGAGTTTTTTTCTGGAGATAGATCTAGTTTTCTGAATTTTAGGAACAATTGCAAGTTGTTTCTTTCTTTGAAATCTCGCTCTTCTGGAGACCCTGCTCAGCAAGTCAGGATTGTTATATCTTTCCTGCGGGGTGACCCTCAGAATTGGGCATTTGCATTGGCACCAGGGGATCGTGCATTGCTCAATGTGGATGCGTTTTTTCTGGCATTGGGTTTGCTCTATGAGGAA
The DNA here is from genome assembly GCF_032444005.1 of Ranitomeya imitator. NCBI lineage: Eukaryota > Metazoa > Chordata > Amphibia > Anura > Dendrobatidae > Ranitomeya > Ranitomeya imitator. The sequence continues at coordinate 58,497,395 of NC_091285.1, forward strand.
CCTAACCTAGAGATTCAGGCTGAAAAAGCTTTATTGGCTCTCTCTCAGGGGCAAGATGAAGCAGAAATATATTGTCAGAAATTTCGGAAATGGTCGGTGCTTACTCAGTGGAATGAGTGCGCCCTGGCTGCAAGATTCAGAGATGGCCTTTCTGAGGCCATTAAAGATGTCATGGTGGGGTTCCCTGCGCCTACAGGTCTGATAAGTCTATGACTATGGCTGTTCAGATTGATCGGCGTTTGCGGGAGCGCAAACCTGTGCACCATTTGGCGGTGTCTTCTGAACAGGCACCTGAGACAATGCAATGTGATAGAATTCAGTCCAGAAGTGAACGGCAAAACTATAGGCGGAAAAATGGGTTGTGTTTTTATTGTGGTGATTCAGCTCATGTTATATCAGCATGCTCTAAACGCACAAAAAAGGTTGATAAGTCTGTTGCCATTAGTACTTTACAGTCTAAGTTCATTCTGTCTGTGACTCTGATTTGTTCATTATCAGCCATTTCCGTCGATGCCTATGTGGATTCAGGCGCTGCCCTGAGTCTTATGGATTGGTCATTTGCCAACCGCTGTGGGTTTAGTCTGGAGCCTCTGGAAGTCCCTATTCCTTTGAAAGGAATTGACTCTACACCTTTGGCTATGAATAAACCTCAGTACTGGACACAAGTGACCATGCGTATGACTCCCGTTCATCAGGAGGTGATTCGCTTCCTGGTACTGTATAATTTACATGATGTCTTAGTGCTTGGTCTGCCATGGTTACAAACTCATAACCCAGTCTTGGACTGGAAAATGATGTCTGTGTTAAGCTGGGGATGTCAGGGGGTTCATGATGATGCACCTCCGATTTCTATCGCTTCATCTACTCCTTCTGAGGTTCCGGTATTTTTGTCTGATTATCGGGATGTTTTTGAGGAGCCTAAGCTCAATTCGCTTCCTCCTCACAGGGATTGCGATTGTGCTATAGATTTGATTCCTGGCAGTAAATTTCCTAAAGGTCGTTTGTTCAATCTGTCAGTGCCAGAGCATACTGCTATGCGGGATTATGTTAAGGAGTCCTTGGAAAGGGGACATATCCGTCCGTCTTCGTCCCCTTTGGGAGCAGGTTTTTTTTTTGTGGCCAAAAAAGATGGTTCCTTGAGGCCTTCTATAGATTACCGTCTTTTGAATAAGATTACAGTTAAATATCAGTATCCTTTGCCATTGTTGACTGATTTGTTCGCTCGCATTAAGGGGGCTAAATGGTTCACTAAGATTGATCTTCGGGGTGCATATAATCTTGTGCGGATAAAGCAGGGTGATGAGTGGAAAACCGCATTTAATACGCCTGAGGGCCATTTTGAGTATTTGGTGATGCCTTTTGGACTTTCTAATGCTCCTTCTGTCTTCCAGTCCTCTATGCACGATATTTTCCGTGAATATCTGGATAAATTTATGATTGTGTATTTGGATGATGTTTTGGTTTTTTCGGATGACTGGGAGTCCCATGTTCAGCAGGTCAGGAAGGTGTTTCAGGTCCTGCGGGCCAATTCTTTGTTTGTAAAAGGTTCAAAGTATCTCTTTGGAGTCCAGAAGATTTCTTTTTTGGGGTATATTTTTTCCCCTTCTACTATTGAGATGGATCCCGTCAAGGTTCAGGCTATTTGTGACTGGACGCAGCCTACATCTCTTAAGAGTCTACAGAAGTTCTTAGGCTTTGCTAATTTTTATCGTCGTTTCATAACTAATTTTTCTAGTGTTGTTAAGCCTTTGACGGATTTGACTAAGAAGGGTGCTGATGTGGCTGATTGGTCTCCTGCGGCTGTGGAGGCCTTTCAGGAACTTAAGCGCCGGTTTTCTTCTGCTCCTGTGTTGCGTCAGCCAGATGTTTCGCTTCCTTTTCAGGTTGAGGTTGATGCTTCCGAGATTGGAGCGGGGGCGGTTTTGTCACAGAGAAGCTCCGATTGCTCAGTGATGAAGCCATGTGCGTTCTTTTCTAGAAAGTTTTCGCCCACTGAGCGGAATTATGATGTTGGTAATCGGGAGCTTTTGGCCATGAAGTGGGCATTTGAGGAGTGGCGTCATTGGCTTGAGGGTGCTAGACATCGTGTGGTGGTCTTGACTGATCACAAAAATCTGATTTACCTTGAGTCTGCCAAGCGTCTGAATCCTAGACAGGCTCGTTGGTCACTGTTTTTCTCCCATTTCGATTTTGTGGTTTCATACCTGCCAGGTTCAAAGAATGTGAAGGCGGATGCTCTTTCTAGGAGTTTTGTGCCTGACTCCCCTGGAAATTCTGAGCCCACTGGTATCCTTAGGGATGGGGTGATTTTGTCGGCTGTCTCCCCAGACTTGCGATGTGCTTTGCAGGAGTTTCAGGCGGATAAACCTGATCGTTGTCCGCCTGAAAGACTGTTTGTTCCGGATAATTGGACCAGTAGAGTCATCTCCGAGGTCCATTCTTCTGCGTTGGCAGGTCATCCTGGAATATTTGGTACTAGAGACTTGGTGGCCAGGTCTTTTTGGTGGCCTTCCATGTTGAGGGATGTGCGTTCTTTTGTGCAGTCTTGTGAAGTTTGCGCTCGGGCTAAGCCTTGCTGTTCTCGGGCCAGTGGATTGTTGCCACCTTTGCCTATTCCGAAGAGGCCTTGGACGCACATTTCCATGGACTTTATTTCGGATCTCCCTGTCTCTCAAAAAATGTCCGTCATCTGGGTTGGGTGTGACCGCTTTTCTAAGATGGTTCATCTGGTACCCTTGCCTAAGTTGCCTTCCTCCTCTGAGTTGGTCCCTCTGTTTTTTCAGAACGTGGTTCGTTTGCATGGGATTCCGGAGAACATCGTTTCTGACAGGGGATCCCAGTTTGTGTCTAGATTTTGGCGGACGTTCTGTGCTAAGATGGGCATTGATTTGTCCTTTTCGTCTGCATTCCATCCTCAGACGAATGGCCAGACGGAACGAACTAATCAGACCTTGGAAACTTATTTAAGGTGTTTTGTTTCTGCTGATCAAGATGACTGGGTTACCTTTTTGCCGCTTGCCGAATTTGCCCTTAATAATCGGGCTAGTTCTGCTACCTTGGTTTCTCCTTTCTTTTGTAATTCGGGGTTTCATCCTCGTTTTTCCTCTGGTCAGGTGGAGCCTTCTGATTGTCCTGGAGTGGACATGGTGGTGGATAGGTTGCATCAGATTTGGAGTCATGTGGTGGACAATTTGAAGTTGTCCAAGGAGAGGGCTCAGCAGTTTGCTAATCGCCGTCGCCGCGTGGGTCCTCGACTTCGTGTTGGGGACTTGGTGTGGTTGTCTTCTCGTTTTGTTCCTATGAAGGTCTCTTCTCCTAAGTTCAAGCCTCGGTTCATCGGTCCCTATAGGATCTTGGAAATTCTTAACCCTGTGTCGTTTCGTTTGGATCTCCCGGCATCGTTTGCTATTCATAATGTGTTCCATCGGTCCTTGTTGCGGAAGTATGAGGTACCTGTTGTTCCTTCGCTTGAGCCTCCTACTCCGGTGCTGGTGGAGGGAGAATTGGAGTATGTTGTGGAGAAGATCTTGGATTCTCGTGTTTCCAGACGGAAACTCCAGTATTTGGTCAAGTGGAAGGGTTATGGTCAGGAGGATAATTCTTGGGTGGTTGCCTCTGATGTTCATGCTGCTGATTTGGTCCGTGCATTTCATAGGGCTCATCCTGGTCGCCCTGGTGGTTCTCGTGAGGGTTCGGTGACCCCTCCTCAAGGGGGGGTACTGTTGTGGATTCTGTTTTTGGGCTCCCTCTGGTGGTTACAGATGGTACTGGGTGACTTGTGTTCTCTGCGGTCTCTGGTGTCCACCTGTTCTATCAGGATATGGGAGTTTCCTATTTAACCTGGCTTTCTTGTCATTTCCTCGCCGGCTATCAATGTAATCAGTGTGTCTTGTTACCTCTGCTTCCCGCTTCTGTATTCTTCAGGACAAGCTAAGTTTTTGATTTTCCTGTTCCACGTTTTGCTTAATTTTTGTCTTAGTCCAGCTTGCAGATATGTGATTCCTTTTTGCTGGTTGCTCTAGTGGGCTGATATTACTCCTCATGTTCCATGAGTTGGAACATGAGTTCAAGTAATTTCAGGATGGTTTTTTGTAGGGTTTTTCGCTGACCGCGCAGTTCACTTTTGTATCCTCTGCTATCTAGCTTTAGCGGGCCTCATTTTGCTGAATCTGTTTTCATAACTACGTATGTGCTTTCCTCTCATTTCACCGTCATTACATGTGGGGGGCTGCTATTTCTGTGGGGTGTTTCTCTGGAGGCAAGAGAGGTCTGTGTTTCTTCTAATAGGGAAAGTTAGTTCTTCGGCTGGTGCGAGACGTCTAGAATCATCGTAGGCACGTTCCCCGGCTACAGCTAGTTGTGTGTTGAGGTTCAGGATCGCGGTTAGCTCAGTTTCTATCACCCTAGAGCTTGTTTTGTTTTTTGTGCTTGTCCTTTTGTGATCCCCTGCCATTGGGATCATGACACGCTGGGCAATATACTACGCGGGCTGTGCAATATACTACGTGGCTGGGCAATATACTACGTTGCTGTGCAATATACTACGTGACTGGGCAATATACTACGTGACTGAGCAATATACTACGTGACTGGGCAATATACTATATGGCTGGGTAATATACTATGTGGCTGGGCAATATACTACGTGGCTGGGCAATATACTACGTGGCTGGGCAATATACTATGTAGCTGGGCAATATAGTACGTGACTGGGCAATATACTATGTGGCTGGGCAATATATTACGTGGCTGGGCAATATAATATGTGGCTGGGCAATATAGTACGTGACTGGGCAATATAGTATGTGGCTGGGCAATATACTACGTGACTGGGCAATATAGTACGTGACTGGGCAATATACTACGTGGTTGGGCATCATACTACGTGGCTGGGCAATATACTACGTGGACATGCATGTTCTAGAATACCCGATGCGTTAGAATCGGGCCACCATCTAGTATAGTATATAAATGACTAAGGAAGACATCCCACAACTTATCAAGATTAAACCAATAACTTTATTAATCAATGTTAAAAAAACATATAAAAAAGCAGAAATGCCGTTTAGGGGACGCCGACAACTATAACAAACCAGGCAGCAGAGGATTATAAACTACAGTACAAAAAATGGATAACTTCACAGGGCATGTACAGATCCAGCGATAACCTATAATAGGTGCACTATCACAGTGTATATCAATATAGATTAGTATACTAGAGACTGTTAATAAAGAAACCCCTCATATAAGATTAATTGTAGCACCACAAGGTAAAGAAATAGTAAATAGCTACACAATACACATATAAAGAAAGCACCAAACACTGACCATACAGTCCAATACGACAAAGGCAAAGAGCCGAAACGCGTGTTGGGGAGGACGCCAGCTAGAAGCCAGGGATCTACAGTTTCAGGCTGGAGTCACACACAACGTATAAAAATACGGTTTGTTTTTTACGGAACAAATACGCAGAAATGTTCTCTGAACAGTGATCCGTTTGTCATCCGTTGGCAAGATGATACTGTGTATTTTGCGCATGTAAACCTCCGTATGGCATCCCTATGGCATCCGTACAGTGAGATTTTTTCGCCGGCTTGCAAAATGGACATATAATGGATCCATGGGCTCAAATATTCGTGAAAACATATATACAGTCAATACATATACATATATACGTCAGTGAGACACATATACATATATATATTCATATTTCATACAGCGCTAGCTAGCAAAAAAAGCCGGTAATTCAACTAAATAATTCCTGAACCCGACAGGATAGGAGACATGATTACATACAGTAAACCATTTCATATCCATTATATTTTCATATGTCCCTCACTAATAATGTTAGTAGTGTGTGTGTTCAAAATTTGGGAGCTCTAGGTGTTAAAATAAAGGGTTAAATCACAGAAAAACTGGCGTGGGCTCTCACGCAATTTTCTCCCCCAGAGTAGGGAAGCCAGTGACTGAGGGCAGATATTAATAGCCCAGAGAGGGAAAATGGTTATTGCCCCCTCCTCCCCCCCCCAGCTAAAAACATCTGCCCCAGCTACCCCAGAAGAGCTGCATCTGTAAGATGCGCCTATTCTTGCACTTAGCCCCTGTCTTCCCACTCCCCTGTAGCTGTGGGATATGGGGTAATAAGGGGTTAATGTCACCTTGCTATTGTAAGGTGACATTAAGCCTGGTTAATAATGGAGAGGTGTCACTGAGACACCTATCCATTATTAATCCAATAGCAGGAAAGGGTTAAAAATAAACACATACATTAAGAATAAAGTATTTTAATGAAAGAAAGATACAGGGCTTAAAATCTTTATTGTACGGACCCTCGTTGTCCTGGAAAAAATGCAAAATAAAAAAGCAACAGTATCCCATGCCAGTCCGCCGTAGTCATGTCCCATGCTGCGCCCCCTGGTAGCATAAACTTATATGAACTGTAGCGTGAGAAAATATGCAGAAAAATTCCCACGCTACAGTTCAAATGAGTTTATGCCACCAGGGGGCGCAGCATCGGTGACGACACCGCAAGTCCCCGAAGCCCCCCCTGCATTTCATTCATTCCCCAGTCTTTTACAGCCAGGAGCAGATGCATTAGCAGCGCTCCTGGCTGTAACTGTATTTAACCCCTTCAGATGGATTTACATCGTGGGACATGACTGTACGGCGGACAGGTATGGGATATTGTTGCTTTTTTATTTTCCTTTTTTTCAGGAGAACGAGGGTCGTCAGTTACATAGTAACATAGTTATTAAGGTTGAAGGAAGACTTTAAGTCCATCTAGTTCAACCCATAGCCTAACCTAACATGCCCTAACATGTTGATCCAGAGAAAAAAACCCATGTGGCAAATAATAAGCTCCACTTTGGGGAAAAAATTCCTTCCCGACTCCACATACGGCAATCAGACTAGTTCCCTTGATCAACGCCCTATCAAGGAATCTAGTATATAAACCCTGACACATTATACTTTTCCAGAAAGGTATCCAATCCCTTCTTAAATATAAGTAATGAATCACTCATTACAACATCATAGTCAGTTCCATAGTCTCACTGCTCTTACAGTAAAGAATCCGCGTCTGTTATTATGCTTAAACCTTTTTTCCTCCAAATGTAGAGGATGCCCCCTTGTCCCTGTCTCAGGTCTATGATTAAAAAGATCATCAGAAAGGTCTTTGTACTGTCCCCTCATATATTTATACATTAAAATAAGAGCACCCCTTAGTCTTCGTTTTTCCAAACTAAATAGCTCCAAGTGTAATAACCTATCTTGGTATTGCAGACCCCCCAGTCCTCTAATAACCTTGGTCGCTCTTCTCTGCACCCGCTCTAGTTCAGCTATGTCTTTCTTATACACCTGAGACCAGAACTGTGCACAGTATTCTAAGTGTGGTCGAACTAGTGACTTGTATAGAGGTAAAATTATGTTCTCCTCATGAGCATCTATGCCTCTTTTAATGCATCCCATTATTTTATTTGCCTTTGTAGCAGCTGCCTGACACTGGCCACTGAACATGAGTTTGTCATCCACCCATACACCCAGGTCCTTTTCATTGACGGTTTTGCCCAGAGATTTAGAAATAAGCACATAGTTATACATCTTATTACTTCTATCCAAGTGCATGACCTTACATTTATCCCCATTAAAGCTCATTTGCCATTTATCAGCCCAAGCTTCTAGTTTACATAAATCATCCTGTAATATAAAATTGTCCTCCTCTGTATTGATTCTCATTTTATGTATCACCCTTTGGTGTGGCACCGTATCAGCTTTAAAGCTTTTGAAAAGTCCATATACACTACGTCCACTGGGTTCCCTTGGTCCAGTCCGGAACTTACCTCTTCATAGAAGCTGATCAAATTAGTCTGACAGTAAACCCGTGCTGATACTGGGTCATGAGGTTATTCCTCTTCAGATACTCCAGCATAGCATCCCTTAGAATGCCCTCCAGGATTTTACCCACAGTAGAGGTTAAGCTTACTGGCCTATAATTTCCGAGTTCAGTTTTTGTCCCTCTTTTGAATATTGGCACCACATTTCCTATACGCCAGTCCTGTGGTACAGACCCTGATGTGATTTTTAGCCACCGCCGCACTTCCTGCTGGGTTAAGCAGGTGACACTTAATGGGGAATTTTTTTTATCACTGATCATATTGTCTGCCATGGGATTTTCTTGTGTAAATACTGATGAAAAAAAAGTCATTTAGTATATTGGCTTTTTCCTCATCCTCATCCACCATTTCACCTAGACTATTTTTAAGGGGGCCAACACTATCATTTTTTAGTTTCTTACTATTTAGTTAAAGAATATTTTGGGATTACTTTTACTCTCTCTGGCAATGAGTCTCTCTGTCTCAATCTTTGCTGCCTTGTTTTGCTTTTTACAGAATTTATTTAATTTTCTGTATTTTTTTAATGCCTCATCACTACCTACTTCCTTTAATTCTCTAAATGCTTTCTTTTTGTCACTTATTGCGCCCCTTACAGCTCTATTTAGCCATATTGGTTTCCTCCTATTCCTAGTATGTTTATTCCCATACGGTATATACTGTGCACAGGTCCTATCCAGGATGCTAATAAATGTCTCCCATTTTCTTTGTGTATTTTTATGTCTCAGGATATTGTCTCACCAAGATCCTCTCTCATCCGTTGGAAACTTGCCCTCCTGAAGTTTAGTGTCCTTGTAACCCCTCTACTACACATCTTATGAAAGGATACATGAAAACTTATTATTTTATGATCGCTATTTCCCAAGTGACCCCCAACCCATACATTTGAAATGCGGTCTGGCCTGTTGGTTAATATTAGGTCTAGCAGTGCCCCCCTTCTTGTTGGGTCCTGAACCAGTTGTGAAAGGTGATTGTCTCTCATAGTTGTCAAAAACTGATTACCTTTGCTGGAACTGCAGGTTTCTGTTCCCCAATCTATTTCAGGGTAGTTGAAGTCCCCCATAATAATGACTTCCCCTTGAGTCGCAGCTTCATCTATTTGCTTTACGAGGATATTCTCCATTGCTTCCATTATTTTTGGAGATTTATAACAAACCCCTATCAGTAATTTATTATTTTTTCCCCCTTCCCTTATCTCCACCCACAGGGACTCTACATTTTCATTAGATTCACATATATTATCACGCCGGATGGGTTTTAAGAACGATTTTAAATATAGACACACCCCTCCTCCTCGCCTATCCATTCGGTCATTTCTGAACAGGCTATAGCCCTGCAAGTTAACAGCCCAGTCATGTCTCGTCCAGCCACGTTTCAGATATCCCCACCATGTCATAATTATGCTCCAACAACATTAGTTCTAATTCATCCATTTTGTTGGCGAGGCTTCTGGCATTAGTATACATGCACTTTATGTATCTCTCTGTACCTCTACTCTTTCTTAAATTATTAACTGTTCTAACCCCACCCCCCATGCCACCGCCACCCCCATCTTCCTTATTTGTGCCCAGGTCTCTATCTGCACTATCTTCCCCTCCTATAAAATGAATACCCTCCCCCCCAATCCCTAGTTTAAACACTCCTCCAACCTTCTAGCCATTTTCCCCAACACAGCTGCACCCTCCCCATTGAGGTGCAGCCCGTCCCTAGCGTAGAGCCTGTAGCCAACTGAGAAGTCGGCCCAGTTCTGCAGGAACCCAAACCCCTCCTTCCTACACCAATTCTTGAACCACTTATTAACCTCCCTAATCTCCCGTTGCCTCTCTGGCGTGGCACGTGGTACAGGCAGTATTTTGGAAAATACCACGTTGGAGGTCCTTGCTTTCCGCTTGCAGCGTAATTCCCTGAAATCATCTTTAAGGACCTTCCACCTACCTCTAACTTTGTCATTTGTGCCAATGTGCACCATGACCGCTGGGTCCTCACCAGCCCCTCCCAATAATCTGTCCACCCAATCAGCGATGTGTCGGACTCGAGCGCCAGGTAGGCAGCACACCGTTCGACGATCCCTGTCTTTGTGACAGATTGCCCTATCTGTTCCCCTAATAATTGAGTCGCCCACTACCAGCACCTGTCTGGCCTTCCCTGCTCTCCTATTTCCCTCCTTACTGGAGCAGTCACTCCCCCGGCTTTCAGAGGACATGCCTGGCTGCAGCAGTGCTACCCCTGTACTGGCACCCCCCTCATCTGCCAACTTAGCAAACTTATTGCGGTGTTCCAGATCAGGACTAGTCTCCCTGGCACTCTTCCCTCTATCCCGCTTCCTAACTGTCACCGAGCTTCCTACTTCACCGTCCTGCAGCTCCATCCTACTATCCCCCCCCCCTCATCTACCCCATTAAGCATCTGCTCCGTGAGCAGAAGACTCCTTTCCATATTGTCTATGGATCTCAGTGTTGCCAGCTGCACATTTAGATTCAGAATCTGGTTTTCCAAATGCACAATGTGCTCACATCTCACACAGCAGTATGCACCCTCGACCGGCTGCTCAAGGACTGCATACATGTGGCAAGATGTGCACTGGATGGCATTAACAATAGTGGAGCACATTTCCTAATGGGGATTCCACCAGACAGAACCGTTAAATAAAAAAAAAACAAAAAAAACAAATGCAAAGTATTAATAAAATACAGACAGCAATTCAGTAATTCCTCCCTTGGAAACTCCCTGAATCCAAAGTCATTGAATCACAAGTCACACTTACCGCCGTTCACACTTACGTTCAGGTCACATTCGCTAAGCTGAAGATTTAAAGATTTTTTTTTCTTTTTCCCCTCAGCTGCAATCCACCTTGCTGTTCAATGCACTTCCAAAAAGTTGGATTGAACGTAAAATAAAAACAATAGCAAAGTGACATTAACCCCTTTTTACCCCATATGCCAATGCCACAGGGAAATGGGAAGAGAGTGGCTAAGTGCCAGAATAGGCGCATGTTACAAATGCGCCTTTCCTGGGGTGGCTGGGGGCAGATGTTTTTAGCCGGGGGGGGCAATAACCATGGTCCCAAATGGACAAATTGCGCGGGAGCCCACGCCAGTTTTTCCGTGATTTAACCCTTTATTTTAACACCTAGAGCTCCCAAATTTTGCACATAAACTACTAACATTATTAGTGAGGAATATGTAAAAATATAACGAACATGAAATGGTTTACTGCATGTAAACCATGTCTCATATCCTGTCGGGTTTGGTAAGGAGTTAGCAAAAGCCGGCAATTGAATTACTGGCTTTTATGCTATCTAGCTCTGTATTAAATATAAATATATGTATATATATATATGTGTGTCAATGACATATATATATATATATATATATATATATATATATATATATATTTTTCTATGTGTAGACATTTATTCTATCTATTTTATTTTAACCTGTCAGTGTGATTTTACTGTACACCGCACTGAATTACCGGCTTTTCTATAGAACACTGATGCGCATTTCTCGCAAGTCAAACGTGTGGTCCGTGTGTAATTCGTATTTTTCTCGCTCCCATAGACTTTCATAGGCGTATTTTTCTTGGAATACGCTGAAAAACGCAGCATACTGCGATTTTCTCAGCCTGTTAAATACGGCCGAGAAATATACGTCTGATGGCTCCCCATTGCCCAGAGACTCCACTACAAAACCCTAACCATGATGTACAAAAGCCATCCACAACCTGTCTCCTCCATACATCTGTGACCTCATGTCCCGGTACTTACCTACCCGCAACCTCCGATCCTCACAACATCTCCTTCTCTACTCCCCTCTTATCTCCTCTTCCCACAACCGCATACAAGATTTCTCTCGCGTATCACCCCTCCTCTGGAACCCTCAACCACAACACATCAGACTCTCGCCTACCATCGAAACCTTCAAAAAGAACCTGAAGACCTACCTCTTCCGACAAGCCTACAACCTGCAGTAACCACCGATCGACCAAACCGCTGCATGACCAGCTCTATCCTCACCTACTGTATCCTCACCCATCCCTTGTAGATTGTGAGCCCTCGCGGGCAGGGTCCTCACTCCTCCTGTACCAGTTATGACTTGTATTGTTTAAGATTATTGTACTTGTTTTTATTATGTATACCCCTCCTCACATGTAAAGCGCCATGGAATAAATGGCGCTATAACAATAAATAATAATAATAAAATGGGTGCTGCTCCATAGAGAAACATTGGTCCGAGTGTAAAGCGTTGTTTTTGCGCCTCTCATACGTCCATATTTCTCTCTAGTGTGACCCCGGCCTAACTGTGAGTGATCTCCCACTTTGATACCAGTACCATTTGTTACACTTATACTGTGATCATCTGCTCTTTTTTAACTTTTATACTTACCCCACGTTATTATTTGCTGCATGACTCACCATTTTTTCACATTTTTTGATCTCTCTACCTCAGCACAACGTGTGTCTCACATATTCCTGTGTTTTTGCTTATTTTTGTTCCTTGTATGATATATATCTACTGTATAATCGTCTAATTCTGTCTGTTTGTCTGTAACGGAAATCCTGCATCGCTGATTGGTCCCGCCAGCCGCCCACAACTAATCAGCGACAGGCGCAGTCCAGCCGTAGTTCAGTCACGTTTACTGAACAAGGTCTTTCAGTCACAGTGCCAAGTAGTTCAGTTACGTTTTCTGAACAAGTTCTGTCAGTCACAGTGCCACGTAGCTCAGTCACATTTATTGAACAAGTTCTGTCAGTCACAGTGCCACGTAGTTCAGTCACGTTTACTGAACAAGTTCTGTCAGTCACAGTGCCACGGAGTTCAGTCACATTTACTGAACAAGTTCTGTCAGTCACAGTGCCACGTAGTTCAGTCACGTTTACTGAACAAGTTCTGTCAGTCACAGTGCCACGGAGTTCAGTCACATTTACTGAACAAGTTCTGTCAGTCACAGTGCCACATAGTTCAGTCACGTTTACTGAACAAGCTCTGTCAGTCACAGTGCCACGTAGTTCAGTTACGTTTACTGAACACGTTCTGTCAGTCACAGAGCGACATAGTTCACTCATGTTTACTGAACACGTTCAGTCAGTCACAGTGCGACATAGTTCAGTCATGTTCACTGAACACGTTCTGTCAGTCAGAATATTCTAGAATACCCGATGCGTTAGAATCAGGCCACCATCTAGTATATAAATATATATATATATGTATATATATACATATATATACTTACACCCATGTTTTTCATACCAGGTTCACACTGGTGCTACGCCAGATGACTTGGCCTCCACAGTCACCAGACCTGAACCCAATCGAGATGGATTGGGGTGAGCTGGACCGCAGAGTGCAGGCAAAAGAGCCATCAAGTGCTAAGCATCTCTAGGAACTCCTTCAAGATTGTTGGAAGACCATTCCCGGTGACTACCTCTTGAAGCTCATCAAGAGAATGCCAAGAGTGTGCAAAGCAGTCATGAAAGCAAAAGGTGGCTACTTTGAAGAACTTAGAATATAAGACATCATTTAAATTGTTTCACACTTTTTTGTTAAGTATATAATTCCACATGTGTTAATTCATAGTTTTGATGCCTTCAGTGTGAATGTACAATTTTCATAGTCATGATAATACAGAAAAACCTTTAAATGAGATGAGTCCAAACTTTTGGTTTGTACAGTATTTTTTTTTACTCCAGATTCACTTACCACTAATTATTCCCACACTACCACGTAGCATTCCTTTGTTGTTCTAATTGTTGAGAATCATTCAATCAAGAAACAGCTGACTGCACCACCAAGGAACTGGATGAATGAACACATAGGCCGTCAGCATGAGCCGGCCGCTAGACTTCGGGTGCTGGACTGAGAAAACATAACAATGCAGATGCGAGTAGAAAGGGAAGCAGCAGCACTCACCGGTCTTCAAAGCGGGTAATACTTTATTGCAATAAAATCTTCACGGGTCGGGGGTGCATATACAACAGAGTGTACAGGTCAAACGACGGCTGTTTCGCGCTGCTCGAGCGCTTCAACAGGTTTGTGCCTGTTGAAGCGCTCGAGCAGCGCGAAACGGCCATCGTTTGACCTGTACACTCTGTTGTATATGCACCCCCGACCCGTGCAGATTTTATTGCAATAAAGTATTACCCGCTTTGAAAACCGGTGAGTGCTACCGCTTCCCTTTCTACTCGCATCCTTATTGTTGACAATACACATACAGCACAGAGTAAAAATGCAGTTCCCTTGAATATGGTAAAGCAAAAGCTGACCGTAAGTGCTATAAATAGCTAATCCAGATTCTCATACATCTGAGGAAAATGCGTCCAACCATACATAGGCAAAGACAGATGACATCGTAAAATAAAATTACCTATGGAGTGAAGTGTGCTCTTGGCATCCCCTCACCCCGACGCGCGTTTTTTGGATGTTTTTCCAATTGGTTTTTGTAATGTCTTTCACTGTCATTTTCTGGTTGTTTTGGTATTCAATTGAATATTGAAAAAAAACACCAAAGGCTATGTTCATTTTGTTTCTGTGTTGGGTTTTGTATGTATACATTATGTCTTTTTTGCTACTTTTTGTAGTGGAAATGCTCTCGAAAATCCTCCTCAAAAAGTGAAAACTACTCAAAACATGGAGTTTCTGTTCTGAAAACTGAGCAAAAAATCTTTGTGTGAATATGCCCTCATGTTATGTTCATACATAGTTGAAAAACTAAGAATTTTCAAGCAGAAATCGCTTCAGGAAATGCTGCTTTAGGGAGGTTTTGTTGGAGTTTTTCTTGTCCTGAAGCATTTTCCGAATCTATATTGGGGTTTCTGCATACAACGTCTTTAAGGTTCCAATAGACCCGCTGCGGAGTTCCTAGGCGACGGCGCTTCAGGAATAAGCCAGCAGTCTCTTAGATTCTGCAAAACCGCAGCAAAAAATAGACATAACACACAGTAATGCAAAAATGATACTGCTGTGCACATGTTCTGACTTTGGTCACTTCTTTTACCTGCTTCACTGTTTGGAAACCCTGTAGAAGTTAAAAGAAGTGACCTGTTTATTCTTGAGGTGGCTTCATTTGGAAACCACATGCTCTCTTTAAACAAGATACAGGAGAAAGACGTCAGTCTCGTCATAAAAACAAATATAATGCCCGTGGAAGGGTTGCTTCGGTTAAAAAGCCACTGGCTGGTGCCCTTAAGCTATTTCAGGAGATACTGTAAAAGAAGAGCTAAACCTTCCCAACAGTTACCGTTTCCGCTACCTATAATTACAACATGCCCTTCAGACCTTGTTCCCTGGTGTAGCACCTTGTCCTGCGAAGCTTCCCATTGTCCCAGGTGCATATGGATCCACTTGGATCTGGGCTTATACAGTTGTGCTCAAAAGTTTACATACCCAGGCAGAATTTTTGCTTTGTTGGCCTTTTTTCAGAGAATATGAAGGACAACACCCACATTTTTTCTCCTCTCGTGGTTAACGGTTGGATGAAGCCATTTATTGTCAAACTACTGTGTTTTTTCTTTTTAAATCATAATGACAACCCAAAACATCCAAATGACCCTGATCAAAAGTTTACATACCCTGGTGAATTTGGCCTGATAACATGCACAGAAGTTGACACAAATGGGTTTGAATGGCTACTAAAGGTAACATCCTCACCTGTGACCTGATTGCTTGTAATCAGTATGTGTGCATAAAAGCTGAGTGAGTTTCTGGGATCCAAACAGACTCTTGCATCTTTCATCCAGCCACTGACATTTCTGGATTGTGAGTCATGGGAAAAGCAAAAGAGTGTTCAACTGATCTATGGGAAATGTAGTTGAACTGTATAAAACAGGAAATGAACACAAAAAGATATCCAAGAAATTGATAATGTCAGTCAGAAGTGTTCAAACTGTGATTAACAAATGGAAAATCAGGGGCTCTGTAAAAACAAAACCAAGGTCAGGTAGACAAACAAAAATGGATTTGGATCGCTGATGTTTTGGGGATGTGGGAACTACAAAGGCACAGACAACTTGGTCAAAGTTGAAAAGATGAAAGCAGCATGTTATCAACAAATACTGGAGGCAAATTTGCAATCATCAGCCGGAAGCTGCACATGGGATGTACTTGGACGTTGCAACATGACAACGATCCAAAACACAAGGCCAAGTCGACCTGTCATTGGCTACAGCAGAACAAAGTGAAGGTTCTAGAGTGGCCATCTCAGTCTCCTGACCTCAGTATCATTGAGCCACACTGGGGAGATCTCAAGCGCGCAGTTCATGCTAGACAGCCCAGGAATTTACAGGAACTGGATACTTTTTACCAAGAAGAGTGGGCAGCTTTACCATTTGACAAAATAAAGAACCTCATCCACAACTACCACAAAAGACTTCAAGCTGTCATTGATGTTAGAAGGGGCAATACACGGTATTAAGAAATGTGGTACGTGAACTTTTGATCAGGGTCATTTGGATGTTTTGGGTTGTCATTATGATTTAAAAAGAGAAAACACAATAGTTTGACAATAAATGGTTACACCCAACCACTAACCGTGAGTGGAGAAAAAGTTTTGGTGCCATCATTCATATTCTCTGAAAAAATTCTGCCCGGGTATGTAAACTTGAGCACAACTGTATGCCATTTATATGCCTCTTTTGCTGGCAGCAAGGACGGAACAGCTACATAACGTGATGAGAAGCAAGTGGGAGTCATATGTAGGACCTGTAAGCGATGAGAACTGGGAGCCTTGGAAGCCCCTAAAGATATTTCTCCTAACTATACAGAAAGAGCCACACAATTATATATTCTTCACCGTACATATTACACAACATCCAGAACTCTTTTCACCTTCTACCGGATTGCCTGGAAATTAGGGGATGCTGGGCCTAAGTGGTTTAGTTCCTACACAACTGTATGGTAATCCCCATCATTCATGACCCTAAGACTGGTCTACTATTTATTGACTCTGAACAATACCAAGAACTGTAGATTGACTATTCCTGACGGAAGTTCTATAGTCTGAAAATGTGTGGCCAGACATTGGATGTCATCAAGAGTGCCTACCATCTCGCAATGGAACTCAGTTCTACAAAATCCTTCATACTGTTACTACTATGTACTAAATATGATAATATTGCTTCCTGGTAATGATTTATTGGACATCAAAACTTGTTAATTTGCTGTACCTGTAACGTATTTGATCCTTTATATATCCTCAAACTAGATTTGATTTAAAAACAAAAGGAACGCTTTGCTGTTCATATTTTGTTTTATGCTCAGGTGTTTGAGCTTCTTTTATGCGCTTCGGGCCGAGCATTTCAAAAAAAGACCATCTTTCTATTTTTTAAGCATTTTCTGCTAGGAAGATGCCTAATACTTTTTAATACAAGTCAAGGGGAAAGCTATAAAGACACCGTAAGATTTCCTCACATATTTTTATGCATTTTTTATCGTTGCAACCTCAAAAAACAGTACAGTTTTCTTTAAAGGGGTTAACCCATGAACAAAGTGCACTTTAATCAATAGATCTTGGAATCATAATCCACAATTGGATGTGTTAAAAATGTTCTTGTGCGGAGATAGTCTTATAAATGTGCCTCTACTATGTACTGTATAATGGCTGCGTCTTACTGTACAGGGACATGTACTTTGTTTGTGGGACAACCCCTTTAATTCTGAATAGAGTGCAAGAAACATGAGGAAAAAGGCAAAACGAATGTACAAAAAAAAAAAGATGGTGGAAAGAAAACGTTCAGGCAACAACCTTCCCCAAAAAACAATTGCACAAGACACTTGGTTTACAAAACTCCAGAGAAAAGGAGAGATTCCTGAAGAGTTTTCTGCTTGAAACACAGATGTTTTTAAGTGCTAGAAAATGATGCAGCGTGAACATATTCTAAAGATGGAAAAACTGAGACAACTTAGCGCAGAAATTGGCCAATTTATGTATACCCAGCAGCAGTGATAAGGTATTCACATTAAGATTGGTTCCTAGCAAAGAGAATTGCCTTATCGCGGCTGCTGGGTACACAAGAATTGGCCAATTTATGCGCTAAGTATTCTCGCTTTTTCCTATTATTTAGAGCAGTAATACAATTCATATTTCATATATTTCATGCTATAGTGCTACAGAGTTCTACTTTATTTGTTGGTTATATATGGAGATGGCTGCTCTTAGTTTGCACCTATTCAAACCTGGTCTCTGTTTGGAAGTGACGGTCAGTCTTTTGATATTTGTATACATAAGCTCTCTGAGCACTTCACCCATCAGCCTCTGGCAGTTTTAATTACAGCTGGATCCTACCTTCCCATATAATTGTAGGCTTCAGCCTAGGAGAGGATTCACATTAGGATAGGTCCCAGCAGAGATATTTGCCTTATCGTGGTTGCTGGTTACACATGAATTGACCAATTTATGCGCTAAATATTCCCGTTCTTTAGTTTTTTCTAGAGTAGTAATGCAATTCATATTACATATATTTCCTAGAGGCAAACATCTATACACACACACAGACACACAGTGCAGCCAGTATACAGTATAAAGAGCACTAACTAGCTAGTAATATCAAATAATTATTCCAGATCTTGGATCATGGATGATTTGCAATATCTTAGAGAAACATGCACTACCCACAGCCAACGATGCCTTTCTGCACGACCCGGAGCTGGCAATGCCACTATATATTTGTTAATGTATTTACACGAGTTTTGTGATGTAAATACATTAAAAAAAATGCCATTTGACTCAAATGCCAAATTTATGAAGCACCTGTGCCAAATTTTTCAACACAAGTGTCAAGCGCAAAGCATTGATATTTTTCTCTTCAGTGATTCACAGTCTTTCTTGTATGACTGTGAATCCCAAATAGCTGTCAGTCAGGGCTGCCTACTAGCTGTCAGTCACTTAATAGGACAACCCAATGGACTCCTAAGCATAAAAATGCTGGGAATGAAATGCATAAAAAATAAATTGTAACGAATATTTTCCCACGTAACCATACATCAGTCTGTTCAGCTGCTGGTGGCTTAAAGCTAACCTCTATACCAAAATTAAAATTGTAATAAACAAGACTGATGTTACTGTCATTTGTGCATTTTGACCCCTGATTTGCACAAAATGGTCACCACAATCTCAGATTTCGCTATGAAGAGCATTCTTAGGAAGTCCAAGACATACGTCTACTCGTTACACAGCCCCATGATACACCAGAATCAATTTTGTCAGCATTGTGTCCTCCGTAGGAAAGTCTGAGACTGCAGGTGCCATTTTAGACCAGAAGGCAAGAACTGTGACAGGACAATTTTTGAGGAGAGCAGGTATGATTGACTATAAAGAGGACCTGACGTTTGCCATAAATAAGTCATTTTACCTGGCATAAATGCCGCTGTTCTCCTTAATCTTGTTGGCTGGGGGGTTTCCGTGACTCTTTGTTCCCAAGATACGGACCCCATTTCAAGGGGACACGATCATCAACTCTTCTTCGTAGGCGTTTATTTCAGGATCATGCCCCTTGGGTTACAAGACTAGATTTACATACAGGGAGCAAAAAGGAAAAGGGGTTGTATCTTAAGAATGGAGAGGAGAAAGAACAAAAAATAGCTCCAGATTCAGAAGAACGGTGGCATTTATGCCAGTAAAAAATGGCATTAATGGCAAGTGTCAGGTTCTTTTTATTGTTAATTACAATTACATAGAGATCTAGAGCCGTCAATCGCCTAATTGCTCCAAAGGGAAGGTTGGCTGTTCCTCTCCCCAAGTATGTGCCCCTCAGTTACAGATAGCATATGTGTATAATAGCCGCTCACCTCGTTGGAGGACAAGTCACTGCTATCACTCTTGGTGTGGGCAAGCTGCTGAATACAGTTATTCACTGTAATACTGCTCTTCCCAGGAGCCAGATCTTCTTCAGGAATTTCCACCCATCCGAGACAGTGAACGGCAAAACTCTGAAAGAACAAAATATATTTTGAATGTATTTGTTCCTTAGTCCCGATAATAATAGGGTAAGATTTACAAATATATCCTTGCCCTGCAGGTTGTACAAAAAAAAGTCTTTACATTGGTGGCCCTACAGGACAAAATTGGGAAAAAGAAAAAAAAATTCACAAAATGAAGAGGTCAAGTGTATCTAGATGTAATCAAGCAGTGTAATGATTGCAGTGTAGGCCTGATGCAATATTAGAGGGGTATTGTTGACCCTTTTATGAAATTAAGAGGACCAAACAATCCTACCCTGGCAGAATTTTTGCTTTCTTGGCCTTTTTTTCAGAGAATATGAATGATAACACCAAAACTTTTTCTCCACTCATGGTTAGTGGTTGGGTGAAGCCATTTATTGTCAAACTACTGTGTTTTCTCTTTTTAAATCATAATGAAATCCCAAAACATCCAAATGACCCTGATCAAAAGTTCACATATCCCATTTCTTAATACCGTGTAATGCCCCCTCTAACATCAATGACAGCTTGAAGTCTTTTGTGGTAGTTGTGGATGAGGTTCTTTATTTTCTCAGATGGTAAAACTGACCACTCTTCTTGGCAAAAAGCCTCCAGTTCCTGTACATTTCTGGGCTTTGTGGGTATGTAAACTTTTGAGCACAACTTTATATTTAAAACCTTTTTAGGACTAAGATTTGGATTCTTGAAGGGTTATCAGAATCAATAATTATCCCCTATCCAGTGGTCAGACCACTACCAGTTCTGAGAACGGGTTCTGGATCCCAGGACCTGCATGCAGTACCCATCCAGCACATGATCTGGCTCTGTTCTATTCATTGTCTATGGGATTGTGGAGTACAACGCTCTGCCATTTCCATCAGTCTAATAGACACTGAATGGAGCAGAGGTCAAGCATGCGATCTGCTCCATACAGTTCTTGGTATCCAAAGCCCTGTTCTCGGGATCTTGGGGTTCCAGTTGTCGGAACTTCAGCAATCAGTAAATTATTTCCTATCATATGGAATAAATAACCCAGAATTGCTTATTTTCAGAAATACTGTATAAGTGTAGAAGGTGGAGGAAAGAGGATGCATATATGAGGTTCTGGATTGAAGGATATTGGGATAGTGTGCTACATAATACTATGGGAGACTTTGCCTGTATTAGACAAATATTTTTTCACAATTATTACCTTACTACCTGGTTCATTGATATTGCGAAATAAATCTTCATCATGCCAATGAAGAGAAGGCCTGGAAATAAAAGATTCATTCAAAAACAAGTATTCATGAATTTAGTGCGCACAACCCTGAGACATTATTTCCTCATCTGTAGAGAATCTGCCGAGATATTGGCATTTTGTCACTTTAGACTTAGCTTTACCCATGGTAAAATGTTTACTTTCTCATAGATTGAACAGACTGATATTATGTCATTTTACCAAAGGTCACCACCAAAATTGATGCGCTTCCTGTCATCACATTGACAAAAAGGGATCTTGCCAGAAAACGGAAAGATGCCTATACTTCCACAATAATAAAAATACTCAAGTAAATGTGGCGCTAAGCACCTACGGATTTTTTGAATGCATCCACTTCAAGTGAGGAATGTTAATAAAAATTCATTTATTTTCTCAAAATAAAAAAAATAAAATATATTTGTAAAATATTTAAAAAAAAACAGTACAACGCGTTTCGGCTGCTATTTTTACAGTGCAGCCTTCATCAGGTAGCAAAAAAACAAAAAACAAAAAGAACAAACATACAATAAGCACTATAAAATGATGTTACAACCTCCAAGTTTAGTACTTCTATTCTATCCAAAATGAGCTTTTAAATACATGGTGTTACACTGTTTTTTTAAAGGACTTTTTTTGCTTGTTTGTTTGTTGTTGTTGTTTTTTTGTTTTTTTAGTTTTTTTTTGTGGTTTCGCTTTTTTAATGAATGAATTGATAGTAGTGGAATTGATGAGGTATTGGAGTGAATCATATTTATGATTGTGTATATACCTATATTTTTAATGTTGTGTTTGTTCCTAACAGTGTAGCACCATGTATTTAAAAGCTCATTTTGGATAGAATAGAAGTACTAAACTGCTCTTTTATATATGTAAGAAAAATGAGTCTCTTTAGAGCTACCATGAGGTAGCTTTCCATCAGGAAAGGAGAACCTGATCCCCGGTCCCGCCCTGCTAATCCCTTCTAGGAACCCTCATAAATAAGAAAACTTGGAGGTTGTAACATCATTTTATAGTGCTTATTGTATGTTTGTTTTTTTGTTTTTTTTGCTACCTGATGAAGGCTGCACTGTAAAAATAGAAGCCGAAACGCGTTGTACTGTTTTTTTTAAATATTTTACAAATATATTTTATTTTTTTTATTTTGAGAAAATAAATGAATTTTTATTAACATTCTTCACTTGAAGTGGATGCATTCAAAAAATCCGTAGGTGCTTAGCGCCACATTTACTTGG
Source organism: Ranitomeya imitator (assembly GCF_032444005.1). Lineage (NCBI taxonomy): Eukaryota > Metazoa > Chordata > Amphibia > Anura > Dendrobatidae > Ranitomeya > Ranitomeya imitator. The sequence goes on from NC_091285.1 coordinate 58,519,668, forward strand.
AGTTTTTTTTTTCTTTGAAATCGCCACCTATGTGGATCTGAAGCAGGATCAACACATAGTTCTCCAAAGTGAGCTGCACACCTTATTGGATTATACAACATACAGAGAAGAATTGCCTAAAGAATCGATTTCTTGAGAATCTCAACGTGCATTTCTTACCGATAGAAGGTGAGCATAACTACAAATAAAAGAAATGTTTTTAACTTGTTGGTAGAAACGTATTACGCTCAGAGGAAGCGCAGCACTTGTCTCTTTTTTTCCCCTCTTTCCCTAAACCAGGGTATTTCTAAAGACAATAATAAAAATGACATTTCCAATTTCTGATTTAGTACCGTATTAAATGTTAAGTGGTGGAAACATACTGTACATTAAATGTTAAAAGTTACCCTAGAAGAACAAACTCTCAACAGCTACAATATACGACATCTTACCGTCTGTCTGAAGCCGATGCCGTTCCAGGCTGAGCAGAACCATTAGTAAGTGACATCCTATGAACTTTCTGAAATAAGAAAAAAGTTCCAGGATAGTCAACGAAGTAGATCTCTAAAGTATGACATGGGTCTAAGAACGGATCAGTAGTGTGAGTAGCAGACTAGATTACTACAAGCCTTGTACCACACGTAATGGATACCATTTGCCATTGCCAAATAGAGAATGGATGTTGAGAATTCTATCCGACAGGACAAATGACCACTGCAGCCAATCACTGACCACATCAGTGACCTGTTACCGCCAGTGATTGAATGGAGCCGTCAAATGTCCTTTTGTAGACACATCATTGTGGCAGCAGGATATAGAGACCGGTGGGAAACCAGGCAGAATGAGAATGACAAGGGATCTATAATGTGAATATTGTTTTACATTTTACTCACCAGATATTAATTGTCTAACTACATGGTAATACTTTATATACAGTAAAGAGCGATCTATTTGTACACATGACTTACCTTTTCCTGAATAGTTCCTAAGGTGTTAGGTATTCCTGAATTGTACATTGGGTGCTGCCACTGAGTGGTCCCCGTAGGCACATGCCAGTAATAAGTGCCAGAAGAATCACGGATTGTCCTCCATCCTGGAGGAAGGTCAGAATCAGCTTCAAGGGTTTGATCACCCCAAAGGTTATCTTAAAAAGCACATACAAGACAACGTCAATTGGTAATGTCATACGAGTATGGTAATGGCACAAAAAAGTTCTCTAATCGAAAACTGCATAAAGGGTCGTCCACCTTGGGGAACAATCGTTTTTACCGAAATGCACGTATCTGGGGCTAAAATTTATTTTTGCAATTGGGTTTAATTAAATATTTAGCACCGTTTGCCTCCTGTAGCCTCTGTATTGCACTGCAGAACGAGATAACAGGATTGGCCACATTATCTATACTTTACCAGACATGTTCAGGACATTATTTTGTGGCCCCTACTATTGTACAGGTATGACAGATGACAATGGTTTGTTCATAGCTAGGGCTGTCAATCAAAATGTTGACAGCCCAGCATGTCCCAGCCTAGATTGGACGACTGGGATGTCACTCAAAATACTAACAGTCCGGAACACTCCAGATCCTATAGGGTGGCTGAGCTGTCACTCGCAGCATCCCTAAGCCACAGTGATTGATTAAACCGTGACATAAATAAAGTAAATACCACCATGAAGTGCTCAAATAATAGCAGCATCCCTCGGCCACAGTGCGTGATGTCACCTTCTAGGCAACCAGACCTCAAGAAACCTAGAATGATCTACGTTCACAGATCGGTCTGGAACCATGAATCTTTCCTCCGATCTGTAGCCTTTCCAATGAATGAGGTACTGGAGGGAATTTCAGACCCTCCGAAAACCATAATTATAGAAAAATGGCAAGATTGCAGTGGATTGATTGACCTGACTGTTAAAGGAAGGAATGAGCACCAGTCCTCCTGTTGATCCGCAACAAAATACCTCAAAATTTGCTGCAAAGATTGATTTGTCCTGTCTGTTTGACCATTGGTTTCAGGGTGGAAAGCAGAGGAAAATGACAAATCAGTCCCCAGTTTCTTACAAACAGTTCACCAAATAGATCTTTTAGACAAATTGCACTCCTGTTGTGACCAGGTAATTCAGAACCACAATGGACATAGAAGTTCAGAGCACACAAAGTGACCTGACAATTACCAAAAACAAAGGACGAGCTCTGAGACGTGGGAACTCTGCTGACCGCAATCCCTAATCCTAACACACCACACTAGAGGTAGCCGTGGATTGCGCCTTACGCTCCCTATGCAACTCGGCACAGCCTGAGAAACTAACTAGCCCTGAAGATAGAAAAATAAGCCTACCTTGCCTCAGAGAAATTCCCCAAAGGAAAAGGCAGCCCCCCACATATAATGACTGTGAGTAAGATGAAAATACAAACACAGAGATGAAATAGATTTAGCAAAGTGAGGCCCGACTTACTGAATAGACCGAGGATAGGAAAGATAGCTTTGCGGTCAACACAAAAACCTACAAACAACCACGCAGAGGGGCAAAAAGACCCTCCGCACCGACTAACGGTACGGAGGTGCTCCCTCTGCGTCTCAGAGCTTCCAGTAAGCAAGAAAAACCAATAAAGCAAGCTGGACAGAAAAAATAGCAAGCAAAAACAACACAAGCAAAACTTAGCTTATGCAGGATAGACAGGCCACAGGAACGATCCAGGAGGAAGCAAGACCAATACTAGAACATTGACTGGAGGCCAGGATCAAAGCACCAGGTGGAGTTAAATAGAGCAGCACCTAACGACTTAACCTCATCACCTGAGGAAGGAAACTCAGAAGCCGCAGTACCACTCTCATCCACAGAAGGGAGCTTGGCCACAGAATTCACAACACACTCCCCTATCAGACACAATGCGAAGAGGAATTCCATGCAACTTCACCACGTGACAAATAAACAACCTAGAGAGTGTTTCCGCATTAGGTAACCCTGACAAAGGAATAAAATGAGCTTGTTTACTGAATTGGTCAAGCTCCACCCAAATAACCATTTTCCCATAAGACAGAGGCAAATCTGTGATGAAATCCTTGGACAAATAAGTCCACGGTCATTCCGGAATTGGCAATGGAACCAATACTCCCGCCCCCGGTTATGACAGATTTTAACGTGTTTGCAGACTTTACAAGCAGATACAAAATCTTTAATATCATTACTCATAGACAGCCACCAAAAGAGTCTGAAAATAGCTTTCTGCATCGCTGCGACTCCAGAATGACTACTCAAAACGGAATCATGAAACGCCTGTAACAGGTGCAATCTTAAGTAAACAGGTACTTTGGAGTGGCGGATGGGGCCAACAGCTGAGTTTTATGCATCTAAGCTTTCAACTCCGAGGATAGCACAGAAACCACAATGTCCTTAGGGAGCATAGAGGATGGAGATTCTGGAGGCGAATCAAGACTGAGGGACAATGCGTCAGCCTTCACATTCTTCGCTGAGCGATACTTATTGCAGCCTCATTTCCCTGAAGAAGCCAGTAATGGCGAAACATGTTGGGGGGCAGCAGGTTGTTTTTAGATCAGATAGTCCACACCATTGCAAAGCGCCATAAGAGTGGTCTGCAACCACCAAGGCTAAAATGTAATAATAATTGATGTCCTGAAAGCTAATGATAGGTTTCACATGGGGAAGTACTAAAAATATGTACCCTACAAAGGCTAGTAGCCAGTGAAATGAATTACTATAACTCGCATAAAGGGAGGAATTGAACAATACCTACCCTCATGTGAGACGATCTATCATTATTAGATCTATACGGTAATAGAGAAATACTTCCCAATATCTACCACTGTAGTAAAAGCCCCAGCAGTTTATAATCACATTGCTTGAGGAGATATTACATTGATGTATATCAGCAATACATCAAACCAGGACATCAATAATTTTTGTGGACTCTGTATTTTTAATTAGTACAATTTTTTAATTATTATTATAATTAATCATTAAAAGTTATATTTTATTGTCTAAGGATCTTTAGTTAGGGTCTATTTGCCATTCGGCAATTTGGTAATTATAGCCTTCACATTCTTGGACTCCGGCCTGAATGTGATAAAGAAATAAAGAAATTGAATCTAGAGAAAAATAAGGACCATCTGGTCAGGGAGTTAGTCGTTTAGTTGATTTAACATAACCTAAATTCTTATGGTCTGTAACCACAGTGTATGCCCCCTCCAAAAATGCCTCCATTCCTCAAAGTGTAATTTAACAGTGAATATGGTAACTCACGATGATTCCCAACATCATAAGTTCTTTCAAAAATTTCTTTGAGAAAAATGCACATGACCGCAAATCAGTCAGAGTTTTGGACCCCTGAGATAAAACGGCCCCAAGCCCGACCTCAGAAGCTTCCACCTTCACAATGAATAGTTCTTGAAGATGGGGTTGGATTAGAACCGGAGCAGACATAAAACACCTTTTAATAGCTCCAATAGTGACTAAATTATAGCTCCAGTGACTAAACCTTGAGATCCACCCCCTTACGTGTGAAGTCAGTAAGGTTTAACAACCTAAGAAAACCCCTTGATGAATCCTAGAAAACAATGCAAAGCTTTCAGGTCACTAGGTTGAACCCAGTCACTTATGGCTTGCACCTTCCCAGGATCCATTTTAAACCCATCAGCAGATAAAATGTATCCCAGAAATGAAACTTCATGAACAGAAAAACTATCAAATAATCAAATATCAAATAAATTTATCTTAATCTTTGTAATACTACACAGACATGTTCCTGATGAGACTACAACCAAAACAGCTCCTCTATAGATTCAACAAATATGATCCTCTTCACAACCAAACAACTAGTACCAATAGAACCAAAAAAGAAAGGAGTGAAAATGTCCCAAGCAACATAATTAAAAAGATCAAATACAAACTTTATTACGTGATCCAAATAAGAGTACAAATAGCAGTATAAATAACAATTATACATATATATGCTGTAAGCAATATATATCAACACAGAGGTATCAAAATGAAAACATAACGATACACCAGATTAACGTGAGTGGCAATATTCATCCCTGGGGTAAGAAACAAATGCATGGATGCAGAGTAGCAGAGTATTGGGCCCTATAACAAAGTATGGATCATAGTGCCCCCATATAAGAAAGGGAGTCCAAAATCCGCTATTAGACCAATATTATTGCACACTTACCCATAGTAAAAAACAGGGGAGCAACCCTCGCTTCACCCGGCGGCCCCGACGCGCGTTTCGCGGTGTAGCTTTTTTAACAGGGTGCAATATCATATATATCAATAATTATCCTATTATAATCTAAATGTGCAATTCAATTGTACATATAATATAATATAGGTATAAACACCTACTACATAAAACATGTTCCTGATGAGAGTCCAAATCAGGTGAAAAAAATTAAATATCATCAAGGTAATTCACAAGAAATCTCCCAATGCAAACAGAAAATATATAATTCATAAGGTTCTGAAATACTGCTGGTGCATTGGTTAACCCAAAAGGTATGACAAGATTTTCGAATAAACCCTGCGACATTAAAAACATTGTTTTCCACTCATCACCCTTCTTGATGAGTATCAAAATGTAAGCCCCTGTAAGGTTATGTTTAGAAAAGTTTACCCCAATTAGCTGATTATATAGGTTGGGGATGAGTGGAAGTGGGTAAGTATTCCTAACCGTGATTTTGTACAGAGGTCACCATCTTTCTTTTTTACAAAGAAAAATCCAGCAGCCACAGGGGAGGAGGAAAGACAGATATGACCCTTCCATAATATTTAGTTCACATAATTTTTCATGGCAGTATGTCCAGGCCTAGATAAATTGTAAAGGCGAGCTTTAGGTAATTTGGCACTAGGGGTAAGATCAATAGCATAATCATAAGGACTATGGGGAGGTAATGTCTCATCCTCTTTTTCCAACAACACATCTCCAAAGTCTTTCAGGTACCCCGACATACCCTCCAGATTAACAGAACATACTTGTACAGAACTTAGAAATTTCATATGACAATTGGGGCCCCATTTAAAGGGAATCATTCAGCTGGATTGTGCACAGTAACCTACAGACAGTGTTAGGTCTGCGCCATTATACTGATCGAAATGATACCTTGGTTGATGAAATCCGTCTTGTGGTTGTTGTTTAATCTTTATTTTCAGTTTTGAGTTAATGAAATTCATTCATACATAATGAACATTATATTTTTATTTTTTTTTTGGGGGGGGAAGCCTTCTGCAGGCCCGCCATGGAGCACGAGCATATCATTAACTCCAGACTGAAAATAAAAATGAAACAACCACCACAAATTCATTAAATTCATTCATACATAATGAACATTATATATTTTTTTTTTTTGGGGGGGGGCGGGGGGGGAAGCCTTCTGCAGGCCCACCATGGAGCACGAGCATATCATTAACTCCAAACTGAAAATAAAAATTAAACAACCACCACAAGGTGGATTTCATCAACCAAGGTATAATTTTAACGGTGCCATTCTGACATTGTCTGTAGGTTACTGTGCACAGTCCTGCTGACAGGTTCCCTTTAACAATTTCCTTCTGACACCAATCAATAACAGGATTGTGAATGAGCAACCATGGAAGATCCAGTATCACCCAAGCAGGTAACTTATCCAAGACAAAACAGGAAATTGACTCAGATTGAAATGCTCCTACTTGAAGTGTGAATTCCACCGTTGCCAATTTGACAAAGTTCTGATGTAGTGGTACTTTGTGAGTAACAAAAATTTGAAGTGTTTTTTTCCAGACTAACTGTCCTTTCCGAACCAGTCCAGAATCAATAAAGGTAGCTGCAGACGCGCAGTCAATAAAAGCCAATGCTGGGAATACCTGGTTATTGAAAGACAAAAACATCTTAAACAGTACTTTATTTGAGGAGAAAAAGGGTATCGGGAAGTCTGGGAGACCTCCTCGACTATCACCCAGATTTAGAAGTTTTCCCAGGGACTTGCTTCCTTGAGGGCGAGTTAAACAGTCCTTCAAAAAATGTCATGCAAGACCACAGTAGAAGCAGAGCCCAAGATCCTGTCTCTGTTTCTTCTCCATGGCATGAAAACTGGCAGTTCCAACCTCCATTGACCCTACAGCAGGTAAAAGGGAATGCTCCCACCATGCCTCTCACTAATTGTGCAGTCCATACGTACGGCCTGGGTTGTGGCCTATGCCAGAGAACAAGGGAGATCATGCAGAGCCAAAGCATCCTACGGGGATTCAGACAGACCTCTATGAAATTAGCACCTAAGGGCAACATCGTTCCACTGAAGCTCAGTGGAGCACTGTCGGAATTCAGTACAATAGTCCACAGCGGTGCAACTCCCCTTGCCAAGTTCATGATTCTAGCTTCAGTGACCTGGATTCTTTTGGGTTCGTCATAGATAACAACTAAGGATATGTGCACACGTTGCGGATTCTCTGCGGATCCGCAGCGTTTTTTGCAGTGCAGAAACGCTGCAGATCCGCAATTGATTTACAGTACAATGTAAATCAATGAGAAAAAAATATGCTGTGCACACTTTGCGGAAAATCCGCTGCGGAAACGCTGCGGTTTAAAAGAAGTAGCATGTCACTTCTTTTTTGTGAATCTGCAGCGTTTTTGTACCCATTCCATTATAGAAAACTGCAGGGGTAAAAAACGCAGCAAATCCGCAAGAAAACCACAGCAAAAAGGCACAAAAAACGTTGCGGAACCGCACAAAAAATGCAACATATCCGCAGGTGCGTTTTCTGCCTGGAGAGGCAGAATCCGCACCAGAAATTCCTAAGCCTAATCCACAACGTGTGCACATAGCCTAAGACATCAAAGAAGGCATTAACTGAAAACCTTTCTGGGGCTTGTGGGAACATAGAAAATGCAAGTCTGAGGGCTCCTTCACAATAGGGACTTGGCTATTTCCATCAGCTTGGACTCATCTACTGAAGACCGGGATCACATGTTAAAAATAGCCTACAGCTCTCCCTGAACAACCTAAACTGTTTATTGTACCACCACTACTGGGTGCATAATGCTGTGTGAGATATGAGCATGTTGTGCATTTGGAAGCCTAGATTCTGGATCTAAATGTGCAGCTGGCAACACTGAGATCCATAGACAATATGGAGAGGAGTCTTCTGCTCAAGGAGCAGACGCTCAATGGGATAGATGAGGGGGGGATGGTAGGATGGAGCTGCAGGACGGTGAAGTAGCAAGCTGGGTGACAGAAGACCGGGTAGAGGGAAGAGTGCCAGGGAGGCTAGTCCTGATCTGGCACACCCCAATAAGTTTGCTAAGTTGGCAGATGAGGGGGGTGCCAGTACAGGGGTAGCACTGCTGCAGCCAGGCATGTCCTCTGAAAGCCGGAGGAGTGACTGCTACAGTAAGGAGGGAAATAGGAGAGAAGGGCAGTGGTAGTGGGGGACTCAATTATTAGGGGAACAGATAGGGCAATCTGTAACAAAGACAGGGATCATTGAACAGTGAGCTGCCTGCCTGGCACTCGAGTCCGACACATCACTGATCGGGTAGACAGATTACTGGGAGGGGCTGATGAGGACCCAGCGGTCATGGTGCACATTGGCACAAATGACAAAAGGTAAGTGGTAGGTGGAAGGTCCTTAAAAACGATTTCAGGGAATTAGGCTGCAAGCTGAAAGCAAGGACCTCCAAGGTGGTATTTTCCGAAATACTGCCTGTACCACGTGCCACGCCAGAGAGGCAACGGGAGATTAGGGAGGTTAATAAGTGGCTCAAGAATTGGTGTAGGAAGGAGGGGTTTGGGTTCCTGCAGAACTGGGCCGACTTCTCAGTTGGCTACAGGCTCTATGCTAGGGACGGGCTGCACCTCAATGGGGAAGGTGCAGCTGTGGTGGGGGAGAAAATGGCTAGAGGGTTGGAGGAGTGTTTAAACTAGGAATTGGGGGGAGGGTATTCATTTTATAGGAGGGGAAGATAGTGCAGATAGAGACCTGGGCACAAATAAGGAAGTTGGGGGTGGCGGTGGCATGGGGGTGGGGTTAGCTCAATTAATAATTTAAGAAAGAATAGAGGTACAGAGAGATACATAAAATGTATGTATACTAATGCCAGAAGCCTCGCCAACAAAATGGACGAGTTAGAATTAATGTTGTTGGAGCATAATTATGACATGGTGGGGATATCTGAAACATGGCTGGATGAGAGCCATGACTGGGCTGTTAACTTGCAGGGCTATAGCCTGTTCAGAAATGACCATACAGATAAGCGAGGGGGAGGGGTGTGTCTATATGTAAAATCATCCTTAAAACCCATCCGGCGTGATAATATAGGTGAATTATATGAAAATGTAGAATCCCTGTGGGTGGAGATAAGGGGAGGGGGAAAAAATAATAAATTACTGATAGGGGTTTGTTATAAGTCTCCAAAAATAATGGAAGCAACGGAGAATATCCTCGTAAAGCAAATAGATGAAGCTGCGACTCAAGGAGAAGTCATTATTATGGGGGACTTCAACTACCCTGAAATAGATTGGGGAATGGAAATCTGCAGTTCCAGCAAAGGTAATCGGTTTTTGACAACTATGAGAGACAATTACCTTTCACAACTGGTTCAGGACGTAACAAGAAGAGGAGCACTGCTAGACCTAATATTAACCAACAGGCCAGACCGCATAGCAAATATAAGGGTTGGGGGTCACTTGGGGAATAGCGATCACAAAATAATAAGTTTTCATGTATCCTTTAAAAAGATGTGTAATAGAGGGGTTACAAGGACACTAAACTTCAGGAGGGCAAATTTCCAACAGATGAGAGATGATCTTGGTGCAATTAACTGGGATGATATCCTGAGACATAAAAATACACAAAGAAAATGGGAGACGTTTATTAGCATCCTGGATAGGACCTGTGCACAGTATATACCATATGGGAATAAACATACTAGAAATAGGAGGAAACCAATATGGCTAAATAGAGCTGTAAGGGGCGCAATAAGTGACAAAAAGAAAGCATTTAGAGAATTAAAGGAAGTAGGTAGTGATGAGGCATTAAATAAATACAGAAAATTAAATAAATTCTGTAAAAAGCAAATCAAGGCAGCAAAGATTGAGACAGATAGACTCATTGCCGGAGAGAGTAAAAATAATCCCAAAATATTCTTTAACTACGTAAATAGTAAGAAACTAAAAAATGATAGTGTTGGCCCCCTTAAAAATAGTCTGGGTGAGATGGTGGATGAGGATGAGGAAAAAGCCAATATGCTAAATGACTTTTTTTTCATCAGTATTTACACAAGAAAATCCCATGGCAGACAAAATGACTAGTGATAAAAATTCCCCATTAAATGTCACCTGCTTAAACCAGCAGGAAGTGCGGCGGCGTCTAAAAATCACTAAAATTGACAAATCTCTGGGCCCGGATAGGATACACCCCCGAGTACTGCAGGAATTAAGTAAAGTCATTGATAGACCATTATTTTTAATCTTTAAAGACTCCATAATAAGAGGGTCTGTACCACAGGACTGGCGTATAGCAAATGTGGTGCCAATATTCAAAAAGGGGACAAAAACTGAACTCGGTAATTATAGGCCAGTAAGCTTAACCTCTACTGTGGGTAAAATCCTGGAGGGCATTCTAAGGGATGCTATACTGGAGTATCTGAAGAGGAATAACCTCATGACCCAGTATCAGCACGGGTTTACTAGGGACCGTTCATGTCAGACTAATTTGATCAGTTTCTATGAAGAGGTAAGTTCCGGACTGGACCAAGGGAACCCAGTGGATGTAGTGTATATGGACTTTTCAAAAGCTTTTGATACGGTGCCATACAAAAAGTTAATACATAAAAAGAGAATAATGGGGATAGGGGAAACTATGTGTAAGTGGGGTAAGAGCTGGCTCAGGGATAGGAAACAAAGGGTGTTTATTAATGGAGCACACTCGGACTGGGTAAAGGTTAGCAGTGGGGTACCACAGGGGTCAGTATTGGGCCCTCTTCTTTTTAACATATTTATTAATGATCTTGTAGGGGGCATTCAGAGCAGAATTTCAATATTTGCAGATGACACTAAACTCTGCAGGGTAATCAATACAGGGGAGGACAAGTTTATATTACAGGATGATTTATGTAAACTAGAAGCTTGGGCTGATAAATGGCAAATGAGCTTTAATGGGGATAAATGTAAGGTCATGCACTTGGGTAGAAGTAATAAGATGTATAACTATGTGCTTAATTCTAAAGCTCTGGGCAAAACCGTCAATGAAAAAGACCTGGGTGTATGGGTGGATGACAAACTCACATTTAGTGGCCAGTGTCAGGCAGCTGCTAAAGAGGCAAATAAAATAATGGGATGCATTAAAAGAGGAATAGATGCTCATGAGGAGAACATAATTTTACCTCTATACAAGTTACTAGTGCGACCACACTTAGAATACTGTGTACAGTTCTGGTCTCCGGTGTATAAGAAAGACATAGCTGAACTATAGCGGGGGGTCTGCAATACCAAGATAGGTTATTACACCTGGGGCTATTTAGTTTGGAATAACGAAGACTAAGGGGTGATCTTATTTTAATATATAAATATATGAGGGGACAGTACAAAGATCTTTCTGATGATCTTTTTAATCATAGACCTGAGACAGGGACAAGGGGGCATCCTCTGCATTTGGAGGAAAGAAGGTTTAGGCATAATAACAGACGCGGATTCTTTACTGTAAGAGCAGTGAGACTATGGAACTCTCTGCCGTATGATGTTGTAATGAGTGATTCATTACTTAAATTTAAGAGGGGACTGGATACCTTTCTGGAAAAGTATAATGTTACAGGGTATATACACTAGATTCCTTGATAGGGCGTTGATCCAGGGAACTAGTCTGATTGCCGTATGTGGAGTCGTGAAGGAATTTTTTTCCCCAAAGTGGAGCTTACTCTTTGCCACATGGGTTTTTGTTTGCCTTGCCTTTTGTTAGGGCATGTTAGGTTAGGCTATGGGTTGAACTAGATGGACTTAAAGTCTTTCTTCAACCTTAATAACTATGTTACTACTGATTCAGGGGAGACCAACTAAATGTCATACGGTGCCGACATTGCAGTCTCTGCGGCAGCGAAGAGCTATAGGGAGTTTTCATAAAGCTAGCCACCTGGTCCTGCAATTGGGATTGTGAAGATTCAAGGTTTTGGTGTTTTTCCACCAAATCTTGAATCACTTGAGTCAGGTTCGCCACATGATCACGAAGTGTGTAAATGGGATCCATGCTGGCAAACAATAGCAACGGGTCAACTGTAATATGACGATGAGTCATTACTCACGGACAAGCCGTGATACAGGGTAGTCAGGAGGACCAAGGTAGGTCAGATACCAGGAGGGCTCGTAGTACAGAGGGGCAAGACAAAGGCTTGGTTAAGTAACAGTCCGGGGTCAAATGTCAGGAGTGTATGTCAAGATAAGGGGATAAGAGAAACAAATGGATAGAGGACAAGTCCGCCGTCAGGTACCTGAGGTCAGAGAGCGTCAAGAGCAAAAGGGATTACACACAAGAATAGTCAAATGGATATTTGGAGACTGCAACACCCTCTTGAAAGAGATTACTCCCATTACTCCCACGTACATGACTCCCATGCTAGGATAGACTGCTGGCTCCTACACTCTTCACTGCTCTCCACACTAATTCAGACAGATATACTGAACATCCATATCTCAGATCATGCTCCAGTGACATTTAAATCTAGATTGATATCCCCAATACATCAGGAGAGGGGGTGGCGTTTCCCATCCTATCTCTATCAATCAGATGATTTTAAGAAACATTTACAAATGTCATGGGAAGTATATAAACAGGACAATCACATTCATTGGAATGACTCACACTTGTTTTGGATGGCGTCAAAAGCAGTAATAAGAGGTCAGATTATCTCTTATGTTAGTCATAAAAAGAAAGATCTAATGAAAAGAACCGTAGATACACAAAATTCGTTGACACTGGCCTATAAGGCATTTAAGTCAAATAATAACCCTCTAACAAAGACAAAGTTTTTAGAGGCTAGAGAGAGAGCGGAGGCTTTGGCACATGAGAGGGCCATGTTGATCTTGGATTACCAGAAACACAAATTCTACAGGTGGGGCAATAAGCCAGGTAGGGTTCTGGCCTCACTTACAAAGCCCTATAGGAAAAGAGCAAAGATACATAAAATACAACACCGTAACGGACATCAAGTAACTAATGACGCAGAAATAGTAGAGGAATTTAGACTTTTTTTTCAGTGAATTATACAAATCAGAACCTAAAGGGGGGGGGGGGGAGTAGAGAATGAGAAATTCCTCAAAAGTCATTTAGCACCAACATTAACTGAGGAAGAGAGGGAGGCAATCAATGCCCCCATATCCACTTCTGAAATGTTACAGGTTATTAATAATCTCAAAATCTCCAAGGCACCGGGCCCGGATGGGTTTTGCAATGAACATTATAAGATTCTAGGACCTAGTCTGGCACCTCACTTTTGTGATTTGTACAATGATGTGGTTAAGGGGGGGGCATCTTCCAGACCGTTTTAATGAGGCGGTAGTCAAAGTCCTTCCAAAGCCGGGCAAAGATCATATGCAGGTGGAAGGGTATAGGCCAATATCTTTACTTAACTCTGACTTTAAGATTTTTACAAAAATTTTGGCTGACAGACTTCAAAGAATTATCCCTAACTTAATCTCACCACAACTGTTGTGAATTCTGTGGCTGAGTTCACTTCTGTGGTCACAAGTGGTATTGCAGTCTCTGGGCTTCCTCCCTCAGGTGTTTTGGTGAGCTCGTTGGCTGCCTTGCTATTTAGCTCCACCTGAGTCTGTCTTCCTTGCTCCTTGTCAATGTTCCAGTGTTGGATCTGAGCTACTGCATCTTTCCTTGGGCCTGCTGCTCTGCTAGATAAGTGCTTCTAGTTTGTTTTCTGTTTTTTTCTGTCCAGCTTGTTATTGTCTTTTGCTGGAAGCTCTGAGAAGCAGAGGGGTGCACCGCCGTGCTGTTAGTTCGGCACGGTGGGTCTTTTTGCCCCTTTGCGTGGTTTTCGTTTTAGGGTTTTTTGTAGACTGCATAGTTCTCTTTGCTATCCTCGCTCTGTCTAGAATATCGGGCCTCACTTTGCTGAATCTATTTCATTCCTACGTTTGTCTTTTCATCTTGCTAACAGTCATTATATGTGGGGGGCTGCCTATTCCTTTGGGGTATTTCTCTGAGGTAAGTCAGGCTTGTATTTCTATCTTCAGGCTAGTCAGCTCCTCAGGCAGTGCCGAGTTGCATAGGTAGTTGTTAGGCGCAATCCACTGCTGCTTATAGTTGTGTGAGGATAGATCAGGTACTGCAGTCTACAAAGATTCCACGTCTCAGAGCTCGTCCTATTGTTTTTGGTTATTGCCAGATCTCTGTATGTGCGCTGATTACTGCACGCTGTGTTGCCTGATTGCCAGCCATAACAGTACAAGGAGCCACACCAATGATTCCCAATAGAGGGAAAAAAGAAATCCTGACATCATTTTTTTTTCTTAGCTCTGTCTTCAGTCTTTTTTTTCCCCTAGACATTAGAGTGCTTCAGGACACAGCTGTGGACATGGATATTCAGGCTCTGTGCTCCTCAATGGATAATCTCGTTGTAAATGTACAAAAGATTCAAGATACTATTGATCAGAAATCGATGCTAGAACCAAGAATTCCGATTCCTGATTTGTTTTTTGGTGACAGAACTAAGTTCCTGAGCTTCAGAAATAATTGTAAGCTATTTTTGGCCTTGAAACCTCATTCTTCTGGTAATCCTATTCAACAGGTTTTGATTATTATTTCTTTTTTGCGCGGCGACCCACAGGACTGGGCGTTTTCTCTTGCACCAGGAGATTCTGCATTGAGTAATGTTGATGCATTTTTCCTGGCGCTCGGATTGCTTTACGATGAGCCTAATTCAGTGGATCAGGCTGAGAAAAATCTGCTGGCTTTATGCCAGGGTCAGGATGATGTAGAAGTATATTGTCAGAAATTTAGGAAATGGTCAGTACTCACTCTGTGGAATGAATCTGCACTAGCGGCTTTGTTCAGAAAGGGTCTCTCTGAAGCTCTTAAGGATGTAATGGTGGGATTTCCTATGCCTGCTGGTTTGAATGAGTCTATGTCCTTGGCCATTCAGATCGGTCGTCGCTTGCGCGAGCGTAAATCTGTGCACCATCTGGCGGTACTGCCTGAGAGTAAACCTGAGCCTATGCAGTGCGACAGGACTATGACTAAAGTAGAACGGCAAGAACACAGACGTCTGAACAGACTGTGTTTCTATTGTGGTGATTCTACTCATGCTATTTCTAATTGTCCTAAACGCACTAGGCGGTTCGATAGCTCTGCCGTTATTGGTACTGTACAGTCCAAATTCCTTTTGTCCATTACCTTAATGTGCTCTTTGTCATCGTATTCTGTCATGGCGTTTGTGGATTCAGGCGCTGCCCTGAATCTGATGGATTTGGATTATGCTAAACGTTGTGGATTTTTCTTGGAGCCTTTGCGGTGTCCTATTCCGTTGAGAGGAATTGATGCTACACCTTTGGCCAAGAATAAGCCTCAGTACTGGGCCCAGCTGACCATGTGCATGGCTCCTGCACATCAGGAAGTTATTCGCTTTCTGGTACTGCATAATTTGCATGATGTGGTCGTGTTGGGGTTGCCATGGCTACAAACCCATAATCCAGTATTGGATTGGAACTCTATGTCGGTAACCAGCTGGGGTTGTCAGGGAGTACATGGTGATGTTCCATTTTTGTCTATTTCGTCATCCATTCCTTCTGACATCCCAGAGTTCTTGTCGGACTTTCAGGATGTATTTGAAGAGTCCAAGTCTGATGCCCTACCTCCGCATAGGAATTGTGATTGTGCTATCGATTTGATTCCTGGTAGTAAATTCCCTAAGGGTCGTTTATTTAATTTGTCCGTACCTGAACACACCGCTATGCGCAGTTATGTGAAGGAGTCCCTGGAGAAGGGACATATTCGCCCATCGTCGTCACCATTGGGAGCAGGGTTCTTTTTTGTAGCCAAGAAGGATGGTTCGCTAAGACCGTGTATTGATTACCGCCTTCTTAATAAGATCACTGTTAAGTTTCAGTATCCCTTGCCATTGATTTCTGACTTGTTTGCTCGGATTAAGGGGGCTAGTTGGTTTACTAAGATTGATCTTCGTGGTGCGTATAATCTGGTGAGAATCAGGCAGGGAGATGAATGGAAAACGGCATTTAATACGCCCGAGGGTCATTTTGAGTATCTGGTGATGCCGTTCGGACTTGCCAATGCTCCATCTGTTTTTCAGTCTTTTATGCATGACATTTTCCGTGAGTATCTGGATAAATTCTTGATTGTTTACTTGGATGACATTTTGATCTTCTCAGATGATTGGGAGTCTCATGTGAAGCAAGTCAGAATGGTTTTCCAGGTACTGCGTGCTAATTCCTTGTTCGTGAAGGGATCAAAGTGTCTCTTCGGTGTGCAGAAAGTTTCATTTTTGGGGTTCATCTTTTCCCCTTCTACTATCGAGATGGATCCGGTTAAGGTTCAGGCCATCCAGGATTGGACTCAGCCGACATCTCTAAAAAGTCTGCAGAAATTCCTGGGCTTTGCTAATTTTTATCGTCGCTTCATCTGTAATTTTTCTAGCATTGCCAGACCATTGACCGATTTGACCAAGAAGGGTGCTGATTTGGTTAATTGGTCTTCTGCTGCCGTGGAAGCTTTTCAGGAGTTGAAGCGTCGTTTTTGCTGTGCCCCTGTGTTGTGTCAACCTGATGTTTCTCTTCCGTTCCAGGTCGAGGTTGATGCTTCTGAGATTGGTGCAGGGGCGGTTTTGTCACAGAGAGGTTCTGGTTGCTCAGTGTTCAAACCATGTGCTTTCTTTTCCAGGAAATTTTCTGCTGCTGAGCGTAATTATGATGTGGGCAACCGAGAGTTGCTGGCCATGAAGTGGGCATTCGAGGAGTGGCGTCATTGGCTTGAGGGTGCTAAGCATCGCGTGGTGGTATTGACTGATCATAAGAACTTGACTTATCTCGAGTCTGCCAAGCGCTTGAATCCTAGACAGGCCCGTTGGTCGTTATTTTTTGCTCGTTTTGATTTTGTGATTTCATACCTTCCGGGCTCTAAAAATGTGAAGGCGGATGCTCTGTCTAGGAGTTTTGTGCCCGACTCTCCGGGGTTATCTGAGCCGGCGAGTATCCTCAAGGAAGGAGTCATTGTGTCTGCCATCTCCCCTGATTTGCGGAGAGTGTTGCAGAAATTTCAGGCTAATAAACCTGATCGTTGTCCGGCCGAGAAACTGTTCGTCCCTGATAGGTGGACTAGTAAAGTTATCTCTGAACTTCATTGTTCGGTGCTGGCCGGTCATCCAGGAATCTTTGGTACCAGGGTGTTGGTTGCTAGATCCTTCTGGTGGCCGTCTCTGTCACGGGATGTGCGTGCTTTTGTGCAGTCCTGTGGAATTTGTGCTAGGGCTAAGCCCTGCTGTTCACGTGCCAGTGGGTTGCTTTTGCCCTTGCCGGTCCCGAAGAGGCCTTGGACACATATTTCGATGGATTTCATTTCTGACCTTCCCGTTTCTCAAAAAATGTCGGTCATTTGGGTGGTCTGTGATCGCTTTTCTAAAATGGTCCATCTGGTGCCCTTGGTTAAATTGCCTTCCTCCTCTGATTTGGTGCCTTTGTTCTTCCAGCATGTGGTTCGTTTACATGGCATTCCTGAGAATATTGTTTCTGACAGAGGTTCCCAGTTTGTCTCGAGGTTCTGGCGAGCCTTTTGTGGTAGGATGGGCATTGACCTATCTTTCTCCTCGGCCTTCCATCCTCAGACTAATGGCCAGACCGAACGAACCAATCAGACCTTGGAAACATATCTGAGATGTTTTGTTTCCGCTGACCAGGATGATTGGGTGTCATTTTTGCCGTTGGCTGAGTTCGCCCTTAATAATCGGGCCAGCTCGGCTACCTTGGTCTCTCCATTTTTCTGCAATTCTGGGTTCCATCCTCGTTTCTCTTCAGGACAGGTTGAGTCTTCGGACTGTCCTGGTGTGGATTCTGTGGTGGACAGGTTGCAGCAGATCTGGACTCAGGTAGTGGACAATTTGACCTTGTCCCAGGAGAAGGCTCAGCTTTTCGCTAATCGCAGACGCCGTGTGGGACCCCGACTTCGTGTTGGGGATTTGGTTTGGTTATCTTCTCGTCATATTCCTATGAAGGTTTCCTCTCCTAAATTTAAACCTCGTTTTATTGGTCCGTATAGGATTTCTGAGATTCTCAAACCGGTGTCTTTTCGTCTGACCCTCCCAGACTCCTTTTCCATACATAATGTATTCCATAGGTCGTTGTTGAGGAGATACGTGGCACCTATGGTTCCATCTGTGGAGCCTCCTGCCCCTGTTTTGGTGGAGGGGGAATTGGAGTATATTGTGGAGAAGATTTTGGATTCTCGTGTCTCTAGACGGAAACTCCAGTATCTGGTCAAATGGAAGGGTTATGCTCAGGAAGATAATTCCTGGGTTTTTGCCTCTGATGTCCATGCCCCAGATCTTGTTCGTGCCTTTCATGTGGCTCATCCTGGTCGGCCTGGGGGTTCTGGTGAGGGTTCGGTGACCCCTCCTCAAGGGGGGGGTACTGTTGTGAATTCTGTGGCTGAGTTCACTTCTGTGGTCACAAGTGGTATTGCAGTCTCTGGGCTTCCTCCCTCAGGTGTTTTGGTGAGCTCGTTGGCTGCCTTGCTATTTAGCTCCACCTGAGTCTGTCTTCCTTGCTCCTTGTCAATGTTCCAGTGTTGGATCTGAGCTACTGCATCTTTCCTTGGGCCTGCTGCTCTGCTAGATAAGTGCTTCTAGTTTGTTTTCTGTTTTTTTCTGTCCAGCTTGTTATTGTCTTTTGCTGGAAGCTCTGAGAAGCAGAGGGGTGCACCGCCGTGCTGTTAGTTCGGCACGGTGGGTCTTTTTGCATCTTTGCGTGGTTTTCGTTTTAGGGTTTTTTGTAGACTGCATAGTTCTCTTTGCTATCCTCGCTCTGTCTAGAATATCGGGCCTCACTTTGCTGAATCTATTTCATTCCTACGTTTGTCTTTTCATCTTGCTAACAGTCATTATATGTGGGGGGCTGCCTATTCCTTTGGGGTATTTCTCTGAGGTAAGTCAGGCTTGTATTTCTATCTTCAGGCTAGTCAGCTCCTCAGGCAGTGCCGAGTTGCATAGGTAGTTGTTAGGCGCAATCCACTGCTGCTTATAGTTGTGTGAGGATAGATCAGGTACTGCAGTCTACAAAGATTCCACGTCTCAGAGCTCGTCCTATTGTTTTTGGTTATTGCCAGATCTCTGTATGTGCGATGATTACTGCACGCTGTGTTGCCTGATTGCCAGCCATAACACACAACAAACCGGGTTTTTCACGGGAAATCCATCACTTACAATATTAGAACAGCCTTGGGAGCCATATCCTATTGCAGAGCACAAAAACATACGAAATCAATCGTGGTCAGCTTAGACGCTGACAAGGCTTTCAACAGGGTGGCATGGGATTATCTGCACGACCTATTAGCATTTTGAAATTTTGGCCCCTGGTTCTGTGAGGCTATAAAAACAATCTACAAGAATCCGATGTCTAGGTTGTCAGTGAATAACATCTTATCTAAACTGTTCGAAATTCAACGGGGAACTCGTCAGGGATGTCCCTTGTCCCCCCTGCTATTTAATTTGGCATTGGACCCGCTCCTGAAAACATTGCAGAATGAAGCGGTTTTTAAGGGGGTTAGGGTGGGAACAAACTTTGTTAAACTTTCAGCATTTGCAGATGACATTCTTTTATTTATCGCCAATCCAGCCCGAGCAGTTCCGGCTATTATGAGAATTTTAAAAGATTTTGGCTCGTGCTCGGGTTTTAAAGTCAATTATAGTAAATCAGAGGCCCTGGCAGTTTTTAGAACTGGTAGGTTGCATGATCCAATGTTCCCATTTCACTGGAGCCAGGGGTCTATCAAATATTTAGGGATACGGTTGACAGCAGAAATGTCTAAGTTGTACACAGCCAATTATAAACCACTGATATCTTCAATAATCAATCTCCTTCACTCATGGAAACACTTCACATTATCATTTTCAGGCAGATGCCATTTAATCAAAATGATAGTCTTCCCTAAACTGCTATATGCCTTTCAGACTCTGCCCCTTCTGTTGTGCAAGACAGATCTTAGCTTACTTAACTCCAGGTTTCGAAAATTTATTTGGGGTGTGGGAGGTAGGACGCGCATTGGCCTTGCTAAATTGCAGGCGACAAAAAAAGATGGTGGAGTAAATTTTCCGGACATAGGTAGGTACAACCTAGCTGCTAACTTCAGATTTGCCATTGATTGGATAAGGGGTATCTCTCATTTTGCTAACGTGAGTTTAGAACAACAGATGTGTCCACATACCTCACTGGCGGCATTGCTGCATTTGAGGGGGGAGGAGGTCCCGGCGGAAATACAAGAATACCCAACGCTATGGCAGACAGTGTTGACTTGGAGACGATGTAGGAGACTTTGCGGGTTGAGTGCTGGGATTTCCCCTTTTCAGCCATTCCTTAAGAATCCAGGATTTTTGGGGGGCAAGGCTCCGTCATTCTATACTCAATTGGCGACTCAGGGATGCAGACAGGCAATAGATCTGCTAGACCTTAATTTTTCTATATCTTCTTTTGAATCTGCCTCGCTCCGTTTCCCATCATTTGGCAACAATCCTTTTCTGTTTCTTCAAGCGCGCAGTCTAGTTAAAAAATGCCTTCTTACAGGGGGGAAAGAGGGAGGGAGGACCAATCTGGATGGTTTTATTAGAAACACGAGGTCTCAACCGACGTCAATAAGTTCTATTTACTCAGTAATAAGAAGGAAATGGTCGTGGGAAGGTTTGACCACAGGGGTCGCAAGGTGCTCTGGGGATCTTACAGGTTACCAAGCAGGAGACTTCCTTGAAGCAACCACGACACAAAGGAAATTTATTACATACAGCAGCTACACTGACATGGCCCTTCTGATTTTACATAGAGCCTATGTCACTCCTTACTTACAATCTAGAATGACTCCCTCAAATGTATACTTGTGCTCAAAATATAAATCGCGTAACACTGACATTTTCCATCATCTGTGGAGTTGCTCAAAGATCCGGGATCTATGGGTCAATGTACATTCTGAGCTACAGAGGTTGTGCGGGATCAGCTTTTCACTTACGCCGCAATGGGCCATCTTTAACATCATAGACGAGGCAAATCAGAATTGGCCTAAACACATTAAGGCAACTTTAGTGATCTGGGCCTCGGCCATTAGAAAAAGCACATTACAGCACTGGTTGAATCCGGTGGCCCCACCGCTTTCTCTTATACACAGAAAGATTAATTTTTTGTTTAAAATGGAGTGGTTGGAGGCTCAGACTAACAAGGAGAGGTTATCGAGTAAATTTTTGAATACATGGTCTCTTTTTATCCCCTCGCTTCCTTTAGAAACCAGGGAGAAACTACGTACCCAATTTGAAAATACGCAATGGTATTTGTTACAACGGATAAGTGGTCGTTCACCAATTCCATAATTTTGTTGTTAAAGATGTGCACACGGAAGTTATGGGGGAGGGTTAAGGGTGGGTTCCAAGGAAGGGAGTTATTGTTGAAATTACTATTATTGTATGACTGTTTTGTTATATGTTGAAAAACTCAATAAACAGAATTAAAAAAAAAAAAAAAAAGAATAGTCAAATGAAATCCAAGGTGCAGCAACAAGATCAGGAAATCAAACACAAAGCAAAGAACACACATCACTGAGCAAAGCTGCAGCTGACAATGGTCTGCTCATAGCTAGCCAGCTAAAAAGATAGCAGCATAACACAAGAAGGAAAGCCCACAGAATAGGCCAGATTGAGCAGCAGGGTTGCCAATCAAAATGATGACAGCCCAGCATGCCACAGGCCTCCAATTGGATGAGTGGGCTGTCAGTCACAATACTGACAGTGTAGCACATTCCAAATCCTATAGGTCGTCTGAGCTGTCACTCACAGCATCCCTAAGCCACAGTGATTGATGAAACCGTGGCATAAACAAAATAAACACTACCATACAGTGCTCAAATAATAGCACCATACAGTGACTAACTAACAATAAAATAATATAACAGTGATGAACAAATTTTTAGTATAAACCAGCATTGTTCTGGCATTTATATTGCCCTATTCATCAGAGGCATCGCACACCTTAAAGGGGTTTTTCCAAGAATTAACCCTATTCACCCATTCACAGGTTTGGTGATGAGGCTGTGAATGACAGGAGGTTCGTTCACAAAGACGGCAGCCTATCGTTGCGAGTCGATGTGCAGTCGAGCATGTGCACTGTGGGTTCACTATGTTTATATGACAGATGTAGATAGCCGAGTGCTATACCTGACAATCTATGACAGACCCAGGGCTTTTTTTTATAGTAGTTGCGCAGATACTTGGCTGCTTCTCCATGGGACCCTCGGGATCAGGGGGTGGCCACTTAGTGGGATCCCGGAGGTCAGACACTTAGCACCTCTGAATAGGTGGAAAGCCTCTTTCAGGCCGGCCCTGGTTGGAGAGTATGTAATTCCACATAGCAGAAAAACAAATTGGCTACATAAGGCTGATCTCAAAACAGAACTATTTCTCCCCAGTCACAGTATGCTGCCTGGTTTATTAAGGTGCAGAAGATTCAGGATCTTAATGGAAACAAGGACGGCTCACACCAAGATACTGATAAGTCAAGTACCCCACCTAGTACGCTCCTCCGAGAATTGTCACTGTATCTGCTCATCTAAAGAGCAAAGCTAAAAATACACGAAGGTTAGCTGCCTTCCCTTCTAAACTCAATCATGTTGACACGCTGCAGCTTAAAACCTATTAGAAAATTGGAAAACCGTCTCCTAGCTACAAGGCACGTCATGTCAAGATCATGCTGTGCACGGGCCTAGCGTGCAAAACAGAGACCGATCTGTGATTACTGAGCAAGTGCAGCTGCGGCACGTCAGATCTGAGATAAACATATAAGGGGGACAGACAGACAGATAGGAGATAGATCAATACCCAGTGTGTCGTCAGGGTATTGGGTCAGTGTGTCATCCATGTTTTGGGTCAGTGTGTCATCAGTGTTTTGGGTCATTGTGTCATCAGTGTTTTGGATCAGTGTGTCATCCATGTTTTGGGTCAGTGTGTCATCAGTGTTTTGGGTCAGTGTGTCGTCAGTGTTTTGGGTCAGTGTGTCATCAGTGTTTTGGGTCAGTGTGTCATCAGTGTTTTGGGTCAGTGTGTCATCAGTGTTTCGGGTCAGTGTGTCATCAGTGTTTCGGGCCAGTGTGTCATCAGTGTTTTGGGTCAGTGTGTCATCAGTGTTTTGGGTCAGTGTGTCATCCGTGTTTTGGGTCAGTGTGTCATCAGGGTATTGGGTCAGTGTGTCATCAGTGTTTTGGGTCAGTGTGTCGTCAGTGTTTTAGGTCAGTGTGTCATCAGTGTTTTGGGTCAGTGTGTCATCAGTGTTTCGGGTCAGTGTGTCATCAGTGTTTCGGGCCAGTGTGTCATCAGTGTTTTGGGTCAGTGTGTCATCAGTGTTTTGGGTCAGTGTGTCATCAGTGTTTCGGGTCAGTGTGTCATCAGTGTTTTGGGTCAGTGTGTCGTCAGTGTTTTGGGTCAGTGTGTCATCAGTGTTTTGGGTCAGTGTGTCATCAGTGTTTTGGGTCAGTGTGTCATCAGTGTTTCGGGTCAGTGTGTCATCAGTGTTTTGGGTCAGTGTGTCATCAGTGTTTTGGGTCAGTGTGTCATCAGTGTTTTGGGTCAGTGTGTCATCAGTGTTTTGGGTCAGTGTGTCGTCAGTGTTTTGGGTCAGTGTGTCGTCAGTGTTTTGGGTCAGTGTGTCATCAGTGTTTTGGGTCAGTGTGTCGTCAGTGTTTTGGGTCAGTGTGTCATCAGTGTTTTGGGTCAGTGTGTCGTCAGTGTTTTGGGTCAGTGTGTCATCAGTGTTTTGGGTCAGTGTGTCATCAGTGTTTTGGGTCAGTGTGTCATCAGTGTTTTGGATCAGTGTGTCATCAGTGTTTTGGGTCAGTGTGTCATCAGTGTTTTGGATCAGTGTGTCGTCAGTGTTTTGGGTCAGTGTGTCATCAGTGTTTTGGATCAGTGTGCCGTCAGTGTTTGGGTCAGTGTGTCATCAGTGTTTTGGGTCATTGTGTCATCAGTGTTTTGGGTCAGTGTGTCATCAGTGTTTTGGGTCAGTGTGTCATCAGTGTTTTGGGTCATTGTGTCATCAGTGTTTTTGATCAGTGTGTCATCAGTGTTTTGGGTCATTGTGTCATCAGTGTTTTGGGTCAGTGTGTCATCAGTGTTTTGGGTCAGTGTGTCATCAGTGTTTTGGGTCATTGTGTCATCAGTGTTTTGGATCAGTGTGTCATCAGTGTTTTGGGTCAGTGTGTCATCAGTGTTTTGGGTCAGTGTGTCATCAGTGTTTTGAGTCAGTGTGTCATCAGTGTTTTGGGTCAGTGTGTCGTCAGTGTTTTGGGTCAGTGTGTCATCAGTCTTTTTACGATATGGCAAACAAAAAATAAATTACAAAGTGCTTCTCCTATACTTTGCAATGTTAAACATGCACAGCACACAGATGGCACATGAATCCATCTGTGTGCTGTACGTATTTGATACAGACAGACCTATAGACTTGTATTGGCCCTTGTCATCCGTGCTACTGGCAAAAAACGGTCATGTCTCTATGTGGTTTACAAGATCACACAGTGCGTGTAAAAACACGGAAATATGAAAAGCAGCATAGATTATAATGGGTTTGTGTGGCATCGATGAAAAGAATGCATACTACATGTACAGGAAACATGGACGTGTGAATGAGGCCTAAGGCAAATGTCTATGGTCCTCCACATTGACTAGTTCCTAGTGTCCTCAATGCTGACAAATACAGGCAGATCCTTACCCATCTTGTAATACCATATGGTAGTCTGATTGGCTCCGAACTTATTCTGCAGCAGGACAACGGCCCCAAACATAGAGCCGATGTCATTAAGAATTATCCTCAGCATAAACAAGATCTCATCACCATAAAGTCTGTCTGGGATTACATAAAGAGACAGAAGGATTTGTACAATTAAATATCTTCAGAAGATCTGTGGTTAGTTCTCCAAGACGTTTGGATCAACCTCCCTGTCGATTTCTATCAAAAACTGTATGCAAGTGTACTTAGAAATAATGAAGGAAAAGGGTGCTCACGCGGAAGGCCAACTTGACTTTTTAGTTTTTCTGGACAGCTGATCAAAAAATCACGGACAGAAATTTTTTTATTTTTTTTTACAAACACATTATACAAATCATTAAGATTTTTAGTGATACATGACTGCAGCCCATAATTCTGATATGAAGACATCAGCTGCATTCACTGTGAACTGTATAATAATGATGGCAGCGACGGGGGCTTTCAGCAGGCCCCATCTCTTATGGTAACCCATCAATCCCATACAATCAACTGACGGGGGAGCGCAACTGTGAGTGTCGGCACCGGCGATCGCGCAATTTACATGCTGCTGTCTGTCAGTGGTGGACACAGACAGAAAAGGGCCACTGTTCAAGAACACTCTATGGGTCCTTTGCAGTCCAATAGCTCATCATAATGCACAATTTCACCTGGTTTGGAGCTAGAAGCGAGCCCCCTTATCTCTTGGGACCCTGGGCGCCTACACAGGTTGCACCAATGGTGTGTCTGCCCTTGGGTAGAACAGAACAGCTCGTTACATCTGAACATCTATGTCCCACAAGACGAAGCTCTGTGTCAGGGAATCTGATCCCCGATGGTCGATGAATCAGCAGGATCTCTCGGCTTGTCGGCATCAAAAGCATCTTTTCATCATTACATATTGATCACTTAATGATCTTTTTCTGTATGTTCAGCTTAAAAAATAAGTATCCCTGACTGTCCAATGTTGTCTCCTATGAATTTATATTTTCTTTCTATTCTGTTTCATATAAGGAAAGTTTGATGCCGTCTCATGGGCAAAAAGTAAAAAAAAAACAAGCATATATTTTAGCATTAACATAGAAATCTGTGCCGTGTTGCTGACAGCAAGGAGGATTTAATGGAGAAAATAAAGGTTCTTATCTGGAGGATTATGTGTAAAATACGCCCTGTTTGGCAGATTGGCAGCGTACTTGTGTGTTTGCCCACATATTCGCTGGCGTAAGCTGATTGGCGAGTCAAAGAGCTTTTAAGCTGCGCAGGGATGGCCAGGTTAACCACTGATTGCCTGGGTGGTATAGTATAAGGAAAAACATAAAACGAAGATCCACGATAAACTTGGAGCATTGTTCAAAATGTTGTCTGACTGTTGTCTATAACCCATTAGTCACCTGCCAAATGAGGAGTCTTTTACAATGGACAAGACTTTATTATACTAGTTTATTAGACTTTTTAGTGCAAGTAGTCATCACCTCACTAAGGTTAAATAAAGAGGCCACTATTTGTAGTGCAGCGCCCCAGAGTCCTGGTCGTTGCAGTAATGTCGTTCTTCCACCAGGGGGGAGCGATGTTACGTCTGATGGCACCAAAGGAGTTCACCCTGCCAGGTATCACAGCCACACACACACTTCACACGCCAGCCACCAGGGGGAGCAAAAGGTTCTATCTATTAGGCCACTCCTCACACTTGGGTAAAACTGGGGGTTTGGTTAGGAAGTGAGTGAGTAGGAGTTAGGAGTTGGAGCCAGGAGGAGGAGAGGAGAGGAGCAGACTGGGCTCGGCCCAGGAAGGGAAAGAAGGACACGGAGCTGCACCTGCAACCCATGCGGCAGCCTCCTAAGACAGGACAAGAAAGGCAGTGTGTCGTAGTGAGTGAGCACAGAAGTCGTAGCAACAAGGAGTAAAACACCAGTGGGAGACCAGCTAGGAGCAGGCTGCCTCCCACTGAGCGCAGATCCAGTAGCCGGAACACCGAGAGAGTAATAGACTCTACGCTTTACTTCAGAGACCGGCAGGACAGTCGATTCCAAGTTGGCTGCCCGACCTAAGAACCTAAGCAGACAAGGTGGCAACGTGGAGGAGGGGCGACGCTAGGGTCCCTACAAAATAGCCTCAGGCCACCACCGTCATACGGGGTTGTCCTATCCATCTGGGGGAAAGAGAGAAGAGTAACAAGAGTGAGGACCCTATGGGAGCTAATGCCTACTACGTTACTGTGCGCAAGGGGAAGGCTACTGATTTCTACCTGGATAGGGGGACTCTGGAATTGCCATCAGACTGGCCGGACTCTGCCTACCCGGTCATCCGGCACCCTGGACTGTGGATGCTGAAGCCTTCAGTAAAGGTAAAGAGACTGCACCCATTGTGTCCTCGTTATTCACCGCGCCTTGTACCACCCACCATCACCATCTACACTTCTAGGAAGCCCTGGGGACATACTTCACCTGTGGGAAGGTATACCATCTAGCTGCCATTCCGTCACCCCAGTGGACCCCTAAGCAGCGTCGGTCACTCTGACCGAATACCACAGGTGGCGTCACGAACACTACCGTTATCTACAAACTACCCTTTTATTGGGCGCCCCTCATAGGGCCACGGTCCGGGTCGGGCCACCGTGACATCGAAGCTGACGGAACTGAAGGACCCGGTACCGAATACCCCATTGCCCTTACGTGGGGGCGATCCAGTAAGATAATGCCCATTTACTTCCATATACAGGTGCTTCTCACAAAATTAGAATATCATCAAAAAGTTAATTTATTTTAGTTCTTCAATACAAAAAGTGAAACTCATAGATTATATAGTCATTACGAACAGAGTTATCTATTTCAACTGTTTACTTCTGTTAATGTTGATGATTATGGCTTACAGCCAATGAAAACCCAAAAGTCATTATCTCAGTAAATTAGAATAATTAACTAAAAATACCTGCAAAGGCTTCCTAAGCGTTTAAAATGGTCCCTTAGTCTGTTTCAGTAGGCGTAGGCTCCACAATCATGGGGAAGACTGCAGACTTGACAGATGTCCAGAAGGCAGTCATTGACACTCCACAAGGAGGGTAAGCCACAAAAGGTCATTGCTAAAGAAGCTGGCTGTTCACACTGTGCTGTATCAAAGCATATTAATGGAAAGTTGAGTGGAAGGAAAAAGTATGGTAGAAAAAAGGGGAACAAGCAGCCAGGATAACTGCAGCCTTGAAAGGATTGTTACGAAAAGGTCATTCAAAAATTTGGGGGAGATTCCCAAGGAGTGGACTGCTGCTGGAGTCATTGCTTCAAGAGCCATCACACACAGCCGTATCCAGGACATGGGCTACAAGTGTCACATTCCTTGTGTCAAGCCACTCATGACCAATAGACAACGCCAGAAGAGTCTTACCTGGGCCAACGAAAAAAAAGAACTGGCCTGTTGCTTAATGGTCCAAGGTGTTGTTTTCAGATGAAAGTAAATTTTACATTTAATTTGGAAATCAAGTCCCAGAGTCTGGAGGAAGAGTGGAGAGGCCACAATCTAAGCTGCTTGAGGTCTAGTTTGAAGTTTCCGCAATCTGTGATGGTTTGAGGAGCCATGT
Source organism: Ranitomeya imitator (assembly GCF_032444005.1). NCBI lineage: Eukaryota > Metazoa > Chordata > Amphibia > Anura > Dendrobatidae > Ranitomeya > Ranitomeya imitator. The sequence goes on from NC_091285.1 coordinate 58,548,199, forward strand.
CATCTGCTGGTGTAGGTCCACTGTGTTATATCAAGGCCAAGGAAGTCTACCAGGAAATTTTAGAGCACTTCATGCTTCCCTCTGCTGACAAGCTTTTTGGAGATGGAGATTTCATTCTCTAGCAGGACTTGGCACCTGTCCACACTACCAAAGGTGCCAATACCTGGTTTAAAAATAACAGTATCACTGTACTTGATTGACCAGCAAACTCGCCTGACCTTAACCCCATAGAGAATCTATGGCGTATTGTCAAGAGGAAGATGAGAGACACCAGACCCAACAATGCAGACGAGCTGAAGTCTGCAGTCAGAGCAACCTGGGCTTCCATAACACCTCAGCAGTGCCACATGCTGATCGCCTCCATGCCACGCTACATTGATGCAAAAGGAGACCCGACCAAGTATTGAGTGCATTTACTGAGCAAACATTTCAGTAGGCCAACATTTTGGATTTTAAAATCGTTTTGTGAGCTGATGTTATAAAGTATTCTAATTTACTGAGATAATGACTTTGGGGTTTTCATTGCCTATAAGCCATAATCATCAACATTATCAGAAATAAATACTTGAAATAGATCACTCTTCTTGTAATGTCTCTATATAATATATGAGTTTCACTTTTTGTATTGAAGAACTTAAATAATTTAGCTTTTTGATGATATTCTAATTTTGTGAGAAGCACTTGTATATCAAGTACGATGTTGGTTGGATTCATGCTCCCACTATTCTTGTTGTTGTCACTGGTGGACAATAGTGTAAATAATTTTCAGTTGTTTTCTATAAAGCCAGTTTCAATTGTACTTAGAATAAAATAACTAACAAATTAAACCATAATGAAATAGCAAACATAGAAAACATAAAAACTCTCAATGGTGCCCCTCGTGAACAGAATGATAACTAAATCTAACCCTGCAACAACGGAAAATCAGACTTAGCTTATGTAGCATTAAGGGAGAAAGCATAGCAAATGCCAAAAATAGTCTGTAACCCTTAATATCCCATAAAATAGAAAGAAATAGTAAGAGGGTAAACAAACAATATAAAACTTATAGGTAAAGCAATTCAGACTTCAGCATGGATGCCGTTGTCAATGGTAACACAACCCACAGTAAGAGCAACAATATCTAGAGTGCTGTTGTCAGTGATAGCAGTACTTACACCAAGAGCAATAAAATTTGAAGCACTGTTGTCAGTGATAGCAGTACCTACAATAAGAGCAACAATGCCTAAAGTGCTGTTGTCAGTAATAGCAATACCTACACTAAGAGCAACAAAATTTGAAGCACTGTTGTCAGTGATAGCAGTACCTACAATAAGAGCAACAATGCCTAAAGTGCTGTTGTCAGTGATAGCAGTACCTACACTAAGAGCAACAAAATTTGAAGCACTGTTGTCAGTGATAGCAGTACCTACAATAAGAGTAACAATGCCTGAAGTGCTGTTGTCAGTGATAGCAGTACCTACACTAAGAGCAACAAAATTTGAAGCACTGTTGTCAGTGATAGCACTAGCAGTACCTACAGTAAGAGCAACAATGCCTAAATCTCTATTGTCAGTGATAGCAGTACCCACAGTAAGGCCGGGATCACACATGCAAGAAACACGACCGAGTCTCGCGTGTTAATACCTGGCACTGCACCCGGCACTTGGACAATGCCGGGTATTAACATGCGAGACTCGGCCGTGTTTCTTGCATGTGCGATCCCGGCCTTAGTGCAACAATTCATAAAGTGCTGTTGTCAATTAGAACACTACCAACAGTAAGAGAAACAATACTTAAATGCGGTTGTCAGTGATAGCAGACCTACACTAAGAGAAAAGAGGCTCTCCATGCATGTGTCGTGACTGTCACACAACCGCAATACATGCAACTGCAACACCAATCAGCTGATCGGCTGGCGCAATCCAGGAAGCCGGGTTCCCTCTGCACCTTATGCGGCAAGCAGTATAGCTTGCTGAATAAGAGGGAACCCGATGAAATTTGCTCATCTCTACTCATAGCGTCAGTTTTCACAACGTAGTGGATGCTTTCCTGAAACGGAAAGTACTTGCAAGCAGCATAATACAAAGAATAGCAGGTTTACCCAGAAGCCTTTGCAGTAGGCGGAGCTATGCAAATCATCTCTTTCCACCCCTGTTTTCACAACGTGCACACAAGGCCTAACACGCATTACTGGAAGCTTGTGGGGTAATGTGTCAGCCTCTAGGGAAGATTTAAGCTATGTTCACATGTTGTGTTTTGGCTGCATTTTTTTCTGCAGGCAAAACCTGCTCTCTTGGCAGTAATGAAGCTGCTTACAAAAAGCAGGTTTTGCTGATTTTTACGTGTTTTTTTCTGCTTTTTGCCGTTTTCATTGTTTCTTGTGCATGCTGATAAAGTTTAGTGCCCCCCAAAAAAACATAATGCAATTACCTTAAGGTTTTTGCACTAAAAATTCAGTAAAACCTGATGCCTGCGGTTTTTGCTGTATTTTTGCACTTACTCATTCTTTTCTATGGGTGAAAAAACGCAGAAAAAACGCTGAAAGAAGTGACAAGCTGCAGTTTCAAAAATTGTAGCAGTTTTCCAAATCAGTCAGAAAAAAAAGTGTGTGTACATGAGATTTCTGAAATCCCAGAGCATTTTGCCCCCTTCCTGATTTCCTATTCTTGTAACTACTCTGCTGGCATCACGGCATGGCCTCGCATCTCTCACACTATCTTACCCACTGCTCCAGGTCATGATGTGGTTTCTGTTTCATGCCAGCTCCATGTTCTGTGTCTCTGCTCTCTGCATGCTTCCTGGCTGTGTGCATAGGGGGGCGGTGCCTGAACTCTCTGGTTCTTTTAGGAATCAGGTGCACCTGTCTAATCTGTTCCTGACCAATTACCAAGAGGCCTCCAGTATATAGTGCAGCTCCACCCAGTGGACAGGGCCTGTGCAATGTGTTAGCTCAGTTTGTGTTTAGCTTCTGAGTTTGCCAGGCCTTGCTCTGTGTTACTCCCTCTCTGGAGGCTTTTCTCCTTGCCTTGCCTTGATCTTGTTTTCCGCCCTCCAGGAGGCAGAATATCCTGGTCCCTGTGTCTTTGTCCTTGTGTCTTGTTCCATTGCCTTGTCTGTACTTAGTCTTATCTCGGTCTCCTTGTCTGTGACTTCCTTCTCTGCTGTGTCTTTCCTTGTGTTCTCAGTCTGCTTATGCTCCGCACTCTGCCTGCTCTGTAGCTTTGTGGCTTTACCTCTGCTCCGCACTCCTGCGGTTCTGCTCTGCTGCTGCAGTAATCTCTTGCTGCAGCTCCTCTCTGCATTCCTTGCAGTTCTACTCTGCTTAACTTCTGCAGTAATCTCTTGCTGCAGCTCCTCTCCACATTCCTTGTGGCTCTGCTCTGCTTAGCTTCTGCGGCTGCAGTAATCCCTTGCTGCAGCTCCTCTCCGCATTCCTTGCGGTTCTGCTCTGCTTTGCCGCTGCAGAAATCTCTTGCTGCAGCTCCTCTCCATATTCCTTGTGGTTCTGCTCTGCTTAGCTTTTATTGCTGCGCTATCTCTTGCTGCTCTACCGCTCCTGTCCGCAGTCTTGCGGTCCTCTTCCTGTGTGAACAGGTCCCAACCTGTTCCTTCATTCTCCTTTCCTTCTGGCTTGTTTCCTTTCCTGCACCTCCTGTGTGAACAGGTTCCTACCTGTTCATTCATACTACATATCCATACCTGCACCTCCTGTGTGAACAGGTCCCTACCTGTTCCTTCATACACCACACCTTCACACACCGTCCCTGCCAGCCCTGTGTTTTTTGCCATGCCTGCCAGCCTTGTATTCTCTGCCGTATCTCTGCCAGCTCTGTGTCTCAGCCGTGCCAGCCTACTCGTCTGAATCTCATCCGTGCTCATCTGCATGTCCTGCCTGATGCCCGCACCAATCCTAGTGTTCCTGTCTCCCAAGTGGGATCAGCAGCCACAGCCAGACACCACCCTGGAGTAGCACCCGGCAGCTGCCTGCTGCACAAGCCTGACCTCACCATCAGAGGCTCCAGTGAAAACCCAGGCAGCTGTCATAGTCACGCCCCTTCCAGGGTAGTCTGGTTTGTGGCACAGTGGGGCCACAAACCCCCCGAGCTCACGCCTACCAGTTAGGGCGTGAGCGTGACAATTCTTTTGCATGTTTATCACACTTAAATGTTTCAGATCACCAAACAAATTTAAATATTACACAAAGATAACACAAGTAACCACAAAATGCAGTTTTTAAATGAAGGTCTTTATTATTAAGGAAAAAGGAAATCCAAACCTACAGGGCCCTGTGTGAAAAAAGTGATTGCCCCTTAATCCTAGTAACTGGTTGGGCTACTCTTAGCAGCAACAACTGCAATCAAGCATTTGTGATAACTGACAAGGAGTCTCTCACGATGCTTTGGAAGAATTTTGGCCACTCATCTTTGCAGAATTTTTATAATTCAGCCACATTGGAAGGTTTCCAGATTTCCGGGTTTTAAAGTCATGCCACAGCATTTCAATCAGATTAAGGTTAGGACTCCAAAGTCTTAATTTAGATTTTCTTAAGCCATTCAGAGGGGGACTTGCTGGTGCGTTTTGGATCATTGTGCTGCTGTATAACCCAAGGGCGCTTCAGCTTGAGTCCACGAACAGATGGACGGACATTCTCCTTCAGGATTTTTTGGAATACAGCAGAATTCATGGTTCCACTTACCACAGCAAGTCTTCCAGGTCCTGAAGCAGCAAAACAGCCAAAGATTATCACACTACCACCACCATATTTTACTGTTGGCATAATGTTCCTTTTCTGAATTGCTGTGTTACTTCTAGCACCAGATATCATGGGACAGACACCTTCCCAAAAGTTCAACTTTTGTCTAGTGGGTCCATAGAGTATTCTCCCAAAAGTCTCTGGGATCATCAAGATGTTTTCTGGCAAAACTGAGATGAGCCTTTATGTTCTTATTGCTCAGTTTTTTTTGTCTTGGAAGTCTGCCATGCAGGCCATTTTTGCCCAGTCTCTTTCTTATGGTGCGGACATTAACACTGACCTTAACTGAGGCAAGTAGGGCCTGCAGTTCTTTGAATGTTGTTGTGGGGTCTTTTGTGACCTCTTTGATGAGTCTAAGAACAGTCTATCTATAGAGCTAGGCGACTCAATCAGAATAAATATAAACTATGGTATTTCCATACAAGCAATATAAGAGATATTGGCGATAATATTCCATGAAAAAGTTTTATAGGAAAATATATAGTCCCAGTGACATAATTCTAATCAATATATAGTTGCAACCAATTAAACAAATGTAGAAACTATAATAGTAAGAGTGAACTCGAAATTGCAACAAAATCAAGAATTTAAGATAAAGTGCTTAGTGCCATAATGCAAAATAAAGTAATACACATATAAGCATATGTATATGGGCGTCCATTTAAATTTATTCTGATTGAGTCGCCTAGCTCTATAGATAGACTGTTTTTCATCTAATTGTTATCTAATTCCTGTACGGACGTGGCACTATGGTGTCATCTTCTGTTTTTAATTGTCTACGTCTTTATTGCATTTGCTTATTTATATAATATTTTGTGAATAAAAATTGTTATTTTTTAACCCAGCTCAGTCTTCCATTTTCCTTCAGTTTTCTTTAAGTCTCATATGATAGAGCTTGCTTATTATATGCCCCATTTTTGGTTTACTCTTTGATGAGTCGTTGCTATGCGCTTGGAGTAATTTTGGTCAGCCGGCCACTCCTGGGAAGGTTCACCACTGTTCCATGTTTTCAACACTTGTGGATAATTAGCTCTCACTATGGTTCGCTGGAGTCCCAAATCTGTAGAAATAGCTTTACAAGCTTTTCCAGACTCATAGATCTCAATTACTTTGTTTCTCCTTTGTTCCAGAATTTCCTAGGACCGCGGCATGAAGTCTAGCTTTTGAGGAACTTTTGGTCTACTTCACTTTATCAGGCAGGTCCTATTTAAGAGATTTCTTGATTGAGAACAGGTGTGGTGGTAATCAGGCCTGGGTGTGGCTAGGGAATTTGATCTAAGGTTCCAAAAGATGTGATAAACCACGGTTAATTTATGTTTTAAGATGGGGACAATCAGTTTTTCACATAGGGCCCTGTAGGTGAGGATTTCTTTTTTTTTTTCACTTAATAATAAAGTCCTGATTATTACTGAGTATCTCGTAGTATCAGAGGATTTTTATGCCTTTCTCTGCATCAACAATTCACAATGACTAAATTTTTTTTCCATCTTTCTGATTATGAAAGTATTAACATCGGCCTTGTAAGTTCTAACAATGACTCATTTAAAATATGTCAAAATAAGTGTTTTATTTCTAAAAGTGTGATAACACTGAAAGATCATGGCATGCTGAGATTTAAAAAAGCAAACTATGTTCTTTAGTAACGAAATTATTACATTTCTTCGAGAAGACACCCACGTGAAATGACACATTTAAGTACTTGGGAGAATCAACAAAAATCTCATTATTGTCTAACTGTACCAGTGAGATCCTTACCCTCTTCACAACTTGTGCTGCGTAATGTGCCTTCCTGCAAACCGTCTTACATGAACGCCACCGCTATTTCCAGTCAGCACTCGCTGTGATTGGCCAATCAATTTTGACTAGCCAATCACAGTGATGTGACCATAATGTAAAAAAAAAAATTAATATGACACGCTGTGATTGGTGCTGTCTGAGAAAGAACCAATCACAGCAGTCACAACGGATGGGGTGATGGTGACTTCACCTCTGCTGATTAGCCATTTTGGAGCTGATGGGCTGAACAATAGCTACTGACCAATCGTCGCTAGTAGGGTGGATTTAAAATAGTGATCACCTCACTGCACACCATCTTTTCCTCAGATCTGGCTTTCGGAGCGGTTGTATACCCCCCTGTGTACCTGAAAGAAAGGAATATCATTGGTGGCCAGTGCGATCCTCCTGTGATCCAGAGCTGTGCTGCATGCTGCCTGTGTGCTTGCTGCTGTGTGACCGATCTGTGATCACAGCAGCAGCAGTTTCCACACGCCGGCACTGACTGACAGCCGGCTCTACAGTGTATCGTGGTGAGGCAGCTGTCAGTCAGTGTCGGGGAATGCATGAATACAGTTCATTTTCTCCTGGAAGATGCACCCCTTTAGTATGCTATTAAACGGCAGATTAACCCTATATCTGCAGATTAATAGCGTTGTGGGACATGACAGGTTCATATTAACATAACTAAATCCTAGTCACATCAATCTAGTGCAGCAGCATTATCATGTATTAATGCGCATGTATTTATGTATTAATGTACATCCCCGAACCTACTGTCTCCATCATTATCATGTAGCCTGCAAGGGCAGGACCCTTTCTCCTCTGTACTATAATGACCAGAGGTCCGAATAAGATCCAGTGGGTCACAAATCGAGACTGAGGCAGAAATAACAATACTGTCTTTACTAAAATGACAATTGGAGTGAGGTTTAGTATTGAAGGAAACAGAGTGAAATTCCCTTTGAATTACACTCATTCATCCAGAGATGAAATCAATGTACCAGTCCCAAAGTTCCTGCTTTGAGTGTGTTACACTGAGGTTTAGAATAAATGTACCTATCCAAAAGGTCAAACAAGGTACTAAGAAAACAGTTGTAAATCGGATGAGGTGGTATTATGGGACCCCCTTGGATGGCACACTGAGTATAAACCGTTCAAAACCCACAATAACAATACATATAAATACAATAAATATAACAGAAGTTCTTAAACACTTAATCTGGGGATACCCTGGTATCTATTACTATGGTACCATTAATATGAGGTGAGTCTCTACTCAGCCATATAATTTGCATCGGCTACAGCCAGTCCCAAAATCTTCGGCGCCAAAACAACCACAGGAAGACAAGGTACAGCGTCTTGTCGGCCGATGCCAAGCCCACGTACACTAATATAAAGAAAACTGTCAGTCACTGATAGTCCAGTGGGCGATCCTAACAGTGACTGACAGCTAACTCCATACGTACACTAATATAAAGAAAGCTGTCAGTCACTGATAGTCCAGTGGGCGATCCTAACAGTGACTGACAGCTAACTCCATACGTACACTAATATAAAGAAAGCTGTCAGTCACTGATAGTCCAGCGGGCGGTCCTAACAGTGTCTGACAGCTAACTCCATAAGTACACGAATATAAAGAAAGCTGTCAGTCACTGATAGGACCGCCCACTGGACTGAAGATCCCAGGAAGAACAGAGGTTTCAATGATTAAAAATATGCTCTCACAAAATTACATATCAATCTGCTCCACTCCGCTTGCTCTATACCATGGTGCCCCAGACTGTATTTTCAGGGTGACAGGTTCCCTTTAATTCAAGTGTGATCTTACTATGAGTAGCACATACTAATAAGCACATAATAATTCAGTGACGCCAATAAGGCTGGCACAAAAAAGGACATGCTGTTACCAGCCCCTTCAGTAGCGAGTAATGCAGCCGTACTTTCCCTGGATCGATAAGCTGCATGACTGGGCAGATTAACCAGCAGGAGAAAGCTGCGCGACGACTAAATCATAAGCGGCGTACATTCATATCATTAGTGTGAGATGTATCAACTGAACAGAAGTATCAGAGGTGGCAGCCTACATAGACGGTATATGATGTGAACATCCTGTCTGCAGTATAAGTCAGGACAAGACGAAATAAACCCTGGAGATCTATCCTCAGACAAATCCACTGTACAGTGTAGGCTTCCCTCCCTGGCAGACGTCGCTGGAGCTAATCTCTGGTGCTGTGCGGACATCAGAGGCTGTCGATTTGATGAACATTTAATGCTCCTTTATCCACTCTGCTGATTTCCTGATCCCTTCCAGTCCTGCTTTTTTTTTTTTTAAATATAAATTGCAATACGGAGATGCTCATGTAGAGACCACGGAATGGACAGTGTTACCGCCACAATATGTTCCATTCTGGTTATGTGGGTTCAAAACAAAATTGTTTTAATGAGGGCCTGACAGGTTCCTTATGCGGCCTGAGTGCAGAAAGGGACAGGAAGTAGCTAATTTATTTGATAGTTTTGGCTGTTTTATTGAATTCAAGAAACCCTAAAAATGGTGTATGGACTTATTTAAAAGTCAATAAGCTTTTCCATAGTGTTGTCCTATCTATATACATAATTGTCTAAGGGATACTTCCGTCTGTCTGTCTGTCCTTCTGTCACGGATATTCATTGTTCGTGGCCTCTGTCTATCATGGAAATCCAAGTCGCTGATTGGTCGCCGCAAAACAGCCACGACCAATCAGCGACGGGCACAGTCCGGAAGAAAATGGCCGCTCCGCACCCCGCAGTCAGTGTCCCCGGCGCTCCTCTCCCCGCAGTCAGTGTCCCCGGAGCTCCGCTCCCCGCATTCAGTGTCCCCGGCGCTCCGCTCCCCGCAGTCAGTGTCCCCGGCGCTCCGCTCCCCGCAGTCAGTGTCCCCGGCGCTCCGCTCCCCGCAGTCAGTGTCCCCGGCGCTCCGCACCCTGCAGTCAGTGTCCCCGGCGCTCCGCTCCATACTCCACTCCGGTCACCGCTAACACAGGGTTAATGTCGGCGGTAACAGACTGTGGCATGGGTAACGCACTCCGTTACCGCCGCTAATAACCCTGTGTGTCCCCAACCTTTTACTATTGATGCTGCCTATGCGGCATCAATAGTAAAAGAAAGTAATGTTAAAAATAGTAAAAAAACAAAAAACCTGCTATACTCACCATCCGTTGTCCGCTGAGCCGCTCGCGCCTGCCGCCATCTTCCTTTCCCAGCGATGCTTTGCGAAATTACCCAGAAGACCTAGCGGTCTCGCAAGACCGCTAAGTCATATCAGTAATTTCGCAAAGCATCCGGGGAACGCAAGATGGCGGCAGCCGCGCGCCCATCTGCACAGCGCCGTTGGATCCCAGGAGGCGGAGACGGGACGCTGAGGAGCAGCGACCAGAATGGTGAGTATGTTCAACTACAAGGGGCTCTCGGATCGTTAGGTGAGTATGTTTATTTTTTATTTTTTTAATCTGTGACATACTTGGCTCAGTAATGTACTACGTCACTGGGCAATATCCTACGTGGCTCTGTGCTGTATACTACAAGGCTGGGCAATATACTACTTAGCTGTGCAATATACTTCGTGGCTGGACAATATACTTCTTCGCTCTGCAATATACTATGTGGCTCTGTGCTGTATACTACGTGGCTGGACAATATACTACGTAAATGGCCAATATACTACGTAACTGGGCAATATACTATGCGGCTGGGCAATATACTACATCGCTGGGCAATATACTACATCGCTGGGCAATATACTACGTGGCTGCACAATATACTACGTGGACATGCATATTCTAGAATACCCGATGCGTTAGAATCGGGCCACCATCTAGTCTACTATATAATTGTCTAAGGGTCACTTCCGTCTGTCTGTCCTTCTGTTACGGTTATTCGTTCGCTGATTGGTCTCGGCAGCTGCCTGTCATGGCTGCCACGACCAATCAGCGACGGGCACAGTCCGATTAGTCCCTCCCCTACTCCCCTGCAATCACTGCCCAGCGCCCGCTCCGTAATCCCCTCCACTCACCGCTCACACAGGGTTAATGGCAGCGGTAACGGACCGCGGTGTAACCCACTCCGTTACCGCTGCTATTAACCCTGTGTGTCCCCACCTATTTACTATTGATGCTGCCTATGCAGCATCAATAGTAAAAATAGGTCATGTTAAAAATAATAATAAAAAAAAAAACCTGCTATACTCACCCTCCGCTGCCTTTCCCGCTCATTGCCACGCTCCCGGGACTGCTCCATTGCAAGCGGCAGCTTCCGGTCCCGTCCCAGGGCTGGTGTGCGGCAAGGACCTGCCGTGACGTCATGGTCATGTGACCGCGACGTCATCATAGGTCCTGCTCACACCAGACCTGGGACCGGAAGCTGCCGCTTGCAATGGAGCAGTCCTGAGAGCGTGGCGATGAGCGGGAAAGGCGGCGGAGGGTGAGTATAGCAGGACTTCCAAAGGGCCTTCGGAAGATGAGTATATGGTTGGTTTTTTTTTAAGTCTCTATACTACTTGGCTCTGTGCTGGGCAATATACTACGTGGCTGTGCTATATACTATGTGGCTGGGCAATATACTCTGTGACTGGGCAATATACTACGTGGATGGGCAATATACTACGTGGCTGGGTAATATACTATATGGCTGGGCAATATACTAAGTTACTGGGCAATATACCGTACTACATGGCTCTGCTATATACTACGTGACTGGGCAATATACTATGTGACTGGGCAATATACTACGTGACTGGGCAATATGCTACGTGACTGGGCAATATACTACGTGGGCTGGGCAATATACTACGTGGGCTTGGCAATATACTACGTGACTGGGCAATATACTACGTGGCTGGGCAATATACTACGTCGCTGGGCAATATACTACGTCGCTGGGCAATATACTACGTAGCTGGGCAATATACTACGTAGCTGGCCAATATACTACGTGACTGGGCAATATGCTACGTGGCTGGGCAATATACTACGTCGCTGGGCAATATACTACGTGGCTGGGCCATATACTACGTCGCTGGGCAATATACTACGTGAACATGCATATTCTAGAATACCCGAGGCGTTAGAATCGGGCCACCATCTAGTCAAATGATAAATGTGTAGCAATTACTGCTGAGTACTGCACATCAGCTTCTATCCAATGTGTAGTGACCACTACCGAGTACCGCACATCAGCTTCTATCCAATGAGTAGTGGCCACCACCGAGTACTGCACATCAGCTTCTATACACAATGTAGTGACCACCACCGAGTACCGCACATCAGCTTCTATCCAATGTGTAGTGGCCACCACCGAGTACTGCACATCAGCTTCTATACACAGTGTAGTGACCACCACCTAGTACCGCATATCAGCTTCTATCCAATGTGTAGTGGCCACCACCAAGTACTGCACATCAGCTTCTATACACAGTGTAGTGACCACCACCGAGTACTGCAGATCAGCTTCTATACACAGTGTAGTGGCCACCACCGAGTACTGCAGATCAGTTTCTATACACAGTGTAGTGACCACCACCGAGTACTGCACATCAGCTTCTATACACAGTGTAGTGACCACCACCGAGTACTGCACATCAGCTTCTATACACAGTGTAGTGACCACCACCGAGTACTGCACATCAGCTTCTATACACAGTGTAGTGACCACCACCGAGTACTGCAGATCAGCTTCTATACACAGTGTAGTGGCCACCACCGAGTACTGCACATCAGCTTCTATACACAGTGTAGTGACCACCACCGAGTACTGCACATCAGCTTCTATCCAATGTGTAGTGACCACCACTGAGTACTGCACATCAGCTTCTATACACAGTGTAGTGACCACCACCGAGTACTGCACATCAGCTTCTATCCAATGTGTAGTGACCACCACTGAGTACTGCAGATCAGATTCTATACACAGTGTAGTGACCACGCCCGAGTACAGCAGATCAGCTTCTATAAATAGTGTAGAGGCCACCACCGAGTACTGCAGATCAGCCTCTATACACAGTGTAGTGACCACCACCGAATACTGCACATCAGCTTCTATCCAATATGTAGTGACCACCACCGAGTACTGCAAATCAGCTTCTATACACAGTGTAGTGACCACCACCGAGTACTGCAGATCAGCTTCTATACACAGTGTAATGGCCACCACCGAGTACTGCACATCAGCTTCTATACACAGTGTAATGGCCACCACCGAGTACTGCAAATCAGCTTCTATACACACTGTAATGGCCACCACCGAGTACTGCACATCAGCTTCTATACACAGTGCAGAGGCCAACACCGAGTACTGCAGATCAGCTTCTATACACAGTGTAGTGGCCACCACCGAGTACTGCACATCAGCTTCTATACACAGTGTAGAGGCCACCACCGAGTACTGCAGATCAGCTTCTATACACAGTGTAGTGGCCACCACCGAGTACTGCACATCAGCTTCTATACACAGTGTAGAGGCCACCACCGAGTACTGCAGATCAGCTTCTATACACAGTGTAGTGGCCACCACCGAGTACTGCACATCAGCTTCTATACACAGTGTAATGGCCACCACCGAGTACTGCACATCAGCTTCTTTACACAGTGTAGAGGCCACCACCGAGTACTGCAGATCAGCTTCTATACACAGTGTAGTGGCCAACACCGAGTACTGCACATCAGCTTCTATACACAGTGTAATGGCCACCACCGAGTACTACACATCAGCTTCTATACACAGTGTAGTGACCACCGCCGAGTACTGCACATCAGCTTCTATACACAGTGTAATGGCCACCACCGAGTACTGCAGATCAGCTTCTATACACAGTGTAGTGGCCACCACCGAGTACTGCACATCAGCTTCTATACACAGTGTAGAGGCCACCACCGAGTACTGCAGATCAGCTTCTATACACAGTGTAGTGGCCACCACTGAGTACTGCACATCAGCTTCTGTACACAGTTGTAGTGGCCACCACCGAATACTGCACATCAGCTTCTATCCAATATGTAGCGACCACCACCGAGTACTGCACATCAGCATCTATACACAGTGTAATGGCCACCACCGAGTACTGCACATCAGCTTCTATACACAGTGTAATGGCCACCACCCAGTACTGCAGATCAGCTTCTATACACAGTGTAATAGCCACCACCGAGTACTGCAGATCAGCTTCTATACACAGTGTAGTGGCCACCACCGAGTACTGCACATCAGCTTCTATACACAGTGTAGAGGCCACCACCGAGTACTGCAGATCAGCTTCTATACACAGTGTAGTGGCCACCACCGAGTACTGCACATCAGCTTCTATACACAGTGTAGAGGCCACCACCGAGTACTGCAGATCAGCTTCTATACACAGTGTAGTGGCCACCACCGAGTACTGCACATCAGCTTCTATACACAGTGTAATGGCCACCACCGAGTACTGCACATCAGCTTCTTTACACAGTGTAGAGGCCACCACCGAGTACTGCAGATCAGCTTCTATACACAGTGTAGTGGCCACCACCGAGTACTGCACATCAGCTTCTATACACAGTGTAATGGCCACCACCGAGTACTACACATCAGCTTCTATACACAGTGTAGTGACCACCGCCGAGTACTGCACATCAGCTTCTATACACAGTGTAATGGCCACCACCGAGTACTGCACATCAGCTTCTATACACAGTGTAGTGACCACCACCGAGTACTGCACATCAGCTTCTATCCAATGTGTAGTGACCACCACTGAGTACTGCACATCAGCTTCTATACATAGTGTAGAGGCCACCACCGAGTACTACAGATCAGCTTCTATACACAGTGTAGTGACCACCACCGAGTACTGCACATCAGCTTCTATCCAATGTGTAGTGACCACCACTAAGTACTGCAGATCAGATTGTATACACAGTGTAGTGACCACGCCCGAGTACTGCAGATCAGCTTCTATAAATAGTGTAGAGGCCACCACCGAGTACTGCAGATCAGCCTCTATACACAGTGTAGTGGCCACCACCGAGTACTGCACATCAGCTTCTATACACAGTGTAGAGGTCACCACCGAGTACTGCACATCAGCTTCTATACACAGTGTAGTGGCCACCACCGAGTACTGCACATCAGCTTCTATACACAGTGTAGAGGCCACCACCGAGTACTGCAGATCAGCTTCTATACACAGTGTAGTGGCCACCACCGAGTACTGCACATCAGCTTCTATACACAGTGTAATGGCCACCACCGAGTACTGCACATCAGCTTCTATACACAGTGTAGTGACCACCGCCGAGTACTGCACATCAGCTTCTATACACAGTGTAGTGATCACCACCGAGTACTGCACATCAGCTTCTATCCAATGTGTAGTGACCACCACTGAGTACTGTACATCAGCTTCTATACACAGTGTAGTGACCACCACCGAGTACTACAGATCAGCTTCTATACACAGTGTAGTGACCACCACCGAGTACTGCACATCAGCTTCTATCCAATGTGTAGTGACCACCACTGAGTACTGCAGATCAGATTCTATACACAGTGTAGTGACCACGCCCGAGTACTGCAGATCAGCTTCTATACACAGTGTAGTGGCCACCACCGAATACTGCACATCAGCTTCTATCCAATATGTAGTGACCACCACCGAGTACTGCAAATCAGCTTCTATACACAGTGTAATGGCCACCACCGAGTACTGCAGATCAGCTTCTATACACAGTGTAGTGGCCACCACCGAGTACTGCACATCAGCTTCTATACACAGTGTAGAGGTCACCACCGAGTACTGCACATCAGCTTCTATACACAGTGTAGTGGCCACCACCGAGTACTGCACATCAGCTTCTATACACAGTGTAGAGGCCACCACCGAGTACTGCAGATCAGCTTCTATACACAGTGTAGTGGCCACCACCGAGTACTGCACATCAGCTTCTATACACAGTGTAATGGCCACCACCGAGTACTGCACATCAGCTTCTATACACAGTGTAGTGACCACCGCCGAGTACTGCACATCAGCTTCTATACACAGTGTAATGGCCACCACCGAGTACTGCACATCAGCTTCTATACACAGTGTAGTGACCACCACCGAGTACTGCACATCAGCTTCTATCCAATGTGTAGTGACCACCACTGAGTACTGTACATCAGCTTCTATACACAGTGTAGTGACCACCACCGAGTACTACAGATCAGCTTCTATACACAGTGTAGTGACCACCACCGAGTACTGCACATCAGCTTCTATCCAATGTGTAGTGACCACCACTGAGTACTGCAGATCAGATTCTATACACAGTGTAGTGACCACGCCCGAGTACTGCAGATCAGCTTCTATACACAGTGTAGTGACCACCACCGAGTACTGCACATCAGCTTCTATCCAATGTGTAGTGACCACCACTGAGTACTGCAGATCAGATTCTATACACAGTGTAGTGACCACGCCCGAGTACTGCAGATCAGCTTCTATACACAGTGTAGTGGCCACCACCGAATACTGCACATCAGCTTCTATCCAATATGTAGTGACCACCACCGAGTACTGCAAATCAGCTTCTATACACAGTGTAATGGCCACCACCGAGTACTGCAGATCAGCTTCTATACACAGTGTAGTGGCCACCACCGAGTACTGCACATGAGGTTCTATACACAGTGTAGAGGTCACCACCGAGTACTGCACATCAGCTTCTATACACAGTGTAGTGGCCACCACCGAGTACTGCACATCAGCTTCTATACACAGTGTAGAGGCCACCACCGAGTACTGCAGATCAGCTTCTATACACAGTGTAGTGGCCACCACCGAGTACTGCACATCAGCTTCTATACACAGTGTAATGGCCACCACCGAGTACTGCACATCAGCTTCTATACACAGTGTAGTGACCACCGCCGAGTACTGCACATCAGCTTCTATACACAGTGTAATGGCCACCACCGAGTACTGCACATCAGCTTCTATACACAGTGTAGTGACCACCACCGAGTACTGCAGATCAGCTTCTATACACAGTGTAATGGCCACCACCGAGTACTGCACATCAGCTTCTATACACAGTGTAGTGGCCACCACCGAGTACTGCAGATCAGCTTCTATACACAGTGTAGTGGCCACCACCGAGTACTGCAGATCAGCTTCTATACACAGTGTAATGGCCACCACCGAGTACTGCAGATCAGCTTCTATACACAGTGTAGTAGCCACCACTGAGTACTGCAGATCAGCTTCTATACACAGTGTAGTGGCCACCACCGAGTACTGCAGATCAGCTTCTATACACAGTGTAATGGCCACCACCGAGTACTGCAGATCAGCTTCTATACACAGTGTAGTGACCACCACCGAGTACTGCAGATCAGCTTCTATACACAGTGTAATGGCCACCACCGAGTACTGCACATCAGCTTCTATACACAGTGTAGTGGCCACCACCGAGTACTGCAGATCAGCTTCTATACACAGTGTAGTGGCCACCACCGAGTACTGCAGATCAGCTTCTATACACAGTGTAATGGCCACCACCGAGTACTGCAGATCAGCTTCTATACACAGTGTAGTAGCCACCACTGAGTACTGCACATCAGCTTGTATCCAATGTGTAGTGACCACCACTGAGTACTGCAGATCAGATTCTATACACAGTGTAGTGACCACGCCCGAGTACTGCAGATCAGCTTCTATACACAGTGTAATGGCCACCACCGAGTACTGCACATCAGCTTCTATAAACAGTGTTGTGGCCACCACCGAGTACTGCAGATCAGCTTCTATACACAGTGTAGTGGCCACCACCGAGTACTGCAGATCAGCTTCTATACACAGTGTAGTAGCCACCACCGAGTACTGCACATCAGCTTCTATACATAGTGTAATGGCCACCACCGAGTACTGCACATCAGCTTCTATACACAGTGTAATGGCCACCACCGAGTACTCCCCATCAGCTTCTATACACAGTGTAATGGCCACCACCGAGTACTGCAGATCAGCTTCTATACACAGTGTAATGGCCACCACCGAGTACTGCACATCAGCTTCTATACACAGTGTAGTGGCCACCACCGAGTACTGCAGATCAGCTTCTATACACCGTGTAGTGGCCACCACCGAGTACTGCAGATCAGCTTCTATACACAGTGTAGTGGCCACCACCGAGTACTGCAGATCAGCTTCTATACACAGTGTAGTAGCCACCACCGAGTACTGCAGATCAGCTTCTATACACAGTGTAGTGGCCACCACCGAGTACTGCAGATCAGCTTCTATACACAGTGCAGTGGCCACCACCGAGTACTGCACATCAGCTTCTATACACAGTGTAGTGACCACCACCGAGTACTGCACATCAGCTTCTATACACAGTGTAATGGCCACCACCGAGTACTGCACATCAGCTTCTATCCAATGTGTAGTGACCACCACTGAGTACTGCAGATCAGATTCTATACACAGTGTAGTGACCACGCCCGAGTACAGCAGATCAGCTTCTATAAATAGTGTAGAGGCCACCACCGAGTACTGCAGATCAGCCTCTATACACAGTGTAGTGACCACCACCGAATACTGCACATCAGCTTCTATCCAATATGTAGTGACCACCACCGAGTACTGCAAATCAGCTTCTATACACAGTGTAGTGACCACCACCGAGTACTGCAGATCAGCTTCTATACACAGTGTAATGGCCACCACCGAGTACTGCACATCAGCTTCTATACACAGTGTAATGGCCACCACCGAGTACTGCAAATCAGCTTCTATACACACTGTAATGGCCACCACCGAGTACTGCACATCAGCTTCTATACACAGTGCAGAGGCCAACACCGAGTACTGCAGATCAGCTTCTATACACAGTGTAGTGGCCACCACCGAGTACTGCACATCAGCTTCTATACACAGTGTAGAGGCCACCACCGAGTACTGCAGATCAGCTTCTATACACAGTGTAGTGGCCACCACCGAGTACTGCACATCAGCTTCTATACACAGTGTAGAGGCCACCACCGAGTACTGCAGATCAGCTTCTATACACAGTGTAGTGGCCACCACCGAGTACTGCACATCAGCTTCTATACACAGTGTAATGGCCACCACCGAGTACTGCACATCAGCTTCTTTACACAGTGTAGAGGCCACCACCGAGTACTGCAGATCAGCTTCTATACACAGTGTAGTGGCCAACACCGAGTACTGCACATCAGCTTCTATACACAGTGTAATGGCCACCACCGAGTACTACACATCAGCTTCTATACACAGTGTAGTGACCACCGCCGAGTACTGCACATCAGCTTCTATACACAGTGTAATGGCCACCACCGAGTACTGCAGATCAGCTTCTATACACAGTGTAGTGGCCACCACCGAGTACTGCACATCAGCTTCTATACACAGTGTAGAGGCCACCACCGAGTACTGCAGATCAGCTTCTATACACAGTGTAGTGGCCACCACTGAGTACTGCACATCAGCTTCTGTACACAGTTGTAGTGGCCACCACCGAATACTGCACATCAGCTTCTATCCAATATGTAGCGACCACCACCGAGTACTGCACATCAGCATCTATACACAGTGTAATGGCCACCACCGAGTACTGCACATCAGCTTCTATACACAGTGTAATGGCCACCACCCAGTACTGCAGATCAGCTTCTATACACAGTGTAATAGCCACCACCGAGTACTGCAGATCAGCTTCTATACACAGTGTAGTGGCCACCACCGAGTACTGCACATCAGCTTCTATACACAGTGTAGAGGCCACCACCGAGTACTGCAGATCAGCTTCTATACACAGTGTAGTGGCCACCACCGAGTACTGCACATCAGCTTCTATACACAGTGTAGAGGCCACCACCGAGTACTGCAGATCAGCTTCTATACACAGTGTAGTGGCCACCACCGAGTACTGCACATCAGCTTCTATACACAGTGTAATGGCCACCACCGAGTACTGCACATCAGCTTCTTTACACAGTGTAGAGGCCACCACCGAGTACTGCAGATCAGCTTCTATACACAGTGTAGTGGCCACCACCGAGTACTGCACATCAGCTTCTATACACAGTGTAATGGCCACCACCGAGTACTACACATCAGCTTCTATACACAGTGTAGTGACCACCGCCGAGTACTGCACATCAGCTTCTATACACAGTGTAATGGCCACCACCGAGTACTGCACATCAGCTTCTATACACAGTGTAGTGACCACCACCGAGTACTGCACATCAGCTTCTATCCAATGTGTAGTGACCACCACTGAGTACTGCACATCAGCTTCTATACATAGTGTAGAGGCCACCACCGAGTACTACAGATCAGCTTCTATACACAGTGTAGTGACCACCACCGAGTACTGCACATCAGCTTCTATCCAATGTGTAGTGACCACCACTAAGTACTGCAGATCAGATTGTATACACAGTGTAGTGACCACGCCCGAGTACTGCAGATCAGCTTCTATAAATAGTGTAGAGGCCACCACCGAGTACTGCAGATCAGCCTCTATACACAGTGTAGTGGCCACCACCGAGTACTGCACATCAGCTTCTATACACAGTGTAGAGGTCACCACCGAGTACTGCACATCAGCTTCTATACACAGTGTAGTGGCCACCACCGAGTACTGCACATCAGCTTCTATACACAGTGTAGAGGCCACCACCGAGTACTGCAGATCAGCTTCTATACACAGTGTAGTGGCCACCACCGAGTACTGCACATCAGCTTCTATACACAGTGTAATGGCCACCACCGAGTACTGCACATCAGCTTCTATACACAGTGTAGTGACCACCGCCGAGTACTGCACATCAGCTTCTATACACAGTGTAGTGATCACCACCGAGTACTGCACATCAGCTTCTATCCAATGTGTAGTGACCACCACTGAGTACTGTACATCAGCTTCTATACACAGTGTAGTGACCACCACCGAGTACTACAGATCAGCTTCTATACACAGTGTAGTGACCACCACCGAGTACTGCACATCAGCTTCTATCCAATGTGTAGTGACCACCACTGAGTACTGCAGATCAGATTCTATACACAGTGTAGTGACCACGCCCGAGTACTGCAGATCAGCTTCTATACACAGTGTAGTGGCCACCACCGAATACTGCACATCAGCTTCTATCCAATATGTAGTGACCACCACCGAGTACTGCAAATCAGCTTCTATACACAGTGTAATGGCCACCACCGAGTACTGCAGATCAGCTTCTATACACAGTGTAGTGGCCACCACCGAGTACTGCACATCAGCTTCTATACACAGTGTAGAGGTCACCACCGAGTACTGCACATCAGCTTCTATACACAGTGTAGTGGCCACCACCGAGTACTGCACATCAGCTTCTATACACAGTGTAGAGGCCACCACCGAGTACTGCAGATCAGCTTCTATACACAGTGTAGTGGCCACCACCGAGTACTGCACATCAGCTTCTATACACAGTGTAATGGCCACCACCGAGTACTGCACATCAGCTTCTATACACAGTGTAGTGACCACCGCCGAGTACTGCACATCAGCTTCTATACACAGTGTAATGGCCACCACCGAGTACTGCACATCAGCTTCTATACACAGTGTAGTGACCACCACCGAGTACTGCACATCAGCTTCTATCCAATGTGTAGTGACCACCACTGAGTACTGTACATCAGCTTCTATACACAGTGTAGTGACCACCACCGAGTACTACAGATCAGCTTCTATACACAGTGTAGTGACCACCACCGAGTACTGCACATCAGCTTCTATCCAATGTGTAGTGACCACCACTGAGTACTGCAGATCAGATTCTATACACAGTGTAGTGACCACGCCCGAGTACTGCAGATCAGCTTCTATACACAGTGTAGTGACCACCACCGAGTACTGCACATCAGCTTCTATCCAATGTGTAGTGACCACCACTGAGTACTGCAGATCAGATTCTATACACAGTGTAGTGACCACGCCCGAGTACTGCAGATCAGCTTCTATACACAGTGTAGTGGCCACCACCGAATACTGCACATCAGCTTCTATCCAATATGTAGTGACCACCACCGAGTACTGCAAATCAGCTTCTATACACAGTGTAATGGCCACCACCGAGTACTGCAGATCAGCTTCTATACACAGTGTAGTGGCCACCACCGAGTACTGCACATGAGGTTCTATACACAGTGTAGAGGTCACCACCGAGTACTGCACATCAGCTTCTATACACAGTGTAGTGGCCACCACCGAGTACTGCACATCAGCTTCTATACACAGTGTAGAGGCCACCACCGAGTACTGCAGATCAGCTTCTATACACAGTGTAGTGGCCACCACCGAGTACTGCACATCAGCTTCTATACACAGTGTAATGGCCACCACCGAGTACTGCACATCAGCTTCTATACACAGTGTAGTGACCACCGCCGAGTACTGCACATCAGCTTCTATACACAGTGTAATGGCCACCACCGAGTACTGCACATCAGCTTCTATACACAGTGTAGTGACCACCACCGAGTACTGCAGATCAGCTTCTATACACAGTGTAATGGCCACCACCGAGTACTGCACATCAGCTTCTATACACAGTGTAGTGGCCACCACCGAGTACTGCAGATCAGCTTCTATACACAGTGTAGTGGCCACCACCGAGTACTGCAGATCAGCTTCTATACACAGTGTAATGGCCACCACCGAGTACTGCAGATCAGCTTCTATACACAGTGTAGTAGCCACCACTGAGTACTGCAGATCAGCTTCTATACACAGTGTAGTGGCCACCACCGAGTACTGCAGATCAGCTTCTATACACAGTGTAATGGCCACCACCGAGTACTGCAGATCAGCTTCTATACACAGTGTAGTGACCACCACCGAGTACTGCAGATCAGCTTCTATACACAGTGTAATGGCCACCACCGAGTACTGCACATCAGCTTCTATACACAGTGTAGTGGCCACCACCGAGTACTGCAGATCAGCTTCTATACACAATGTAGTGGCCACCACCGAGTACTGCAGATCAGCTTCTATACACAGTGTAATGGCCACCACCGAGTACTGCAGATCAGCTTCTATACACAGTGTAGTAGCCACCACTGAGTACTGCACATCAGCTTGTATCCAATGTGTAGTGACCACCACTGAGTACTGCAGATCAGATTCTATACACAGTGTAGTGACCACGCCCGAGTACTGCAGATCAGCTTCTATACACAGTGTAATGGCCACCACCGAGTACTGCACATCAGCTTCTATAAACAGTGTTGTGGCCACCACCGAGTACTGCAGATCAGCTTCTATACACAGTGTAGTGGCCACCACCGAGTACTGCAGATCAGCTTCTATACACAGTGTAGTAGCCACCACCGAGTACTGCACATCAGCTTCTATACATAGTGTAATGGCCACCACCGAGTACTGCACATCAGCTTCTATACACAGTGTAATGGCCACCACCGAGTACTCCACATCAGCTTCTATACACAGTGTAATGGCCACCACCGAGTACTGCAGATCAGCTTCTATACACAGTGTAATGGCCACCACCGAGTACTGCACATCAGCTTCTATACACAGTGTAGTGGCCACCACCGAGTACTGCAGATCAGCTTCTATACACCGTGTAGTGGCCACCACCGAGTACTGCAGATCAGCTTCTATACACAGTGTAGTGGCCACCACCGAGTACTGCAGATCAGCTTCTATACACAGTGTAGTAGCCACCACCGAGTACTGCAGATCAGCTTCTATACACAGTGTAGTGGCCACCACCGAGTACTGCAGATCAGCTTCTATACACAGTGCAGTGGCCACCACCGAGTACTGCACATCAGCTTCTATACACAGTGTAGTGACCACCACCGAGTACTGCACATCAGCTTCTATACACAGTGTAATGGCCACCACCGAGTACTGCACATCAGCTTCTATCCAATATGTAGCGACCACCACCGATTACTGCACATCAGCATCTATACATAGTGTAATGGCCACCACCGAGTACTGCACATCAGCTTCTATACACAGTGTAATGGCCACCACCGAGTACTGCAGATCAGCTTCTATACACAGTGTAATGGCCACCACCGAGTACTGCACATCAGCTTCTATCCAATGTGTAGTGACCACCACTGAGTACTGCACATCAGCTTCTATACACAGTGTAGTGACCACCACCGAGTACTGCACATCAGCTTCTATACACAGTGTAGTGACCACCACCGAGTACTGCACATCAGCTTCTATACACAGTGTAGTGACCACCACCGAGTACTGCAGATCAGCTTCTATACACAGTGTAATGGCCACCACCGAGTACTGCACATCAGCTTCTATACACAGTGTAATGGCCACCACCGAGTACTGCAGATCAGCTTCTATACACAGTGTAATGGCCACCACCGAGTACTGCACATCAGCTTCTATACACAGTGTAGTGGCCACCACCGAGTACTGCAGATCAGCTTCTATACACAGTGTAGTGGCCACCACCGAGTACTGCAGATCAGCTTCTATACACAGTGTAGTGGCCACCACCGAGTACTGAAGATCAGCTTCTATACACAGTGTAGTAGCCACCACCGAGTACTGCACATCAGCTTCTATACACAGTGTAATGGCCACCACCGAGTACTGCACATCAGCTTCTATACACAGTGTAATGGCCACCACCGAGTACTGCACATCAGCTTCTATACACAGTGTAGTGGCCACCACCGAGTACTGCACATCAGCTTCTATACACAGTGTAGTGACCACCACCGAGTACTGCACATCAGCTTCTATACACAGTGTAGTGACCACCACCGAGTACTGCAGATCAGCTTCTATACACAGTGTAATGGCCACCACCGAGTACTGCACATCAGCTTCTATACACAGTGTAGTGGCCACCACCGAGTACTGCAGATCAGCTTCTATACACAGTGTAGTAGCCACCACCGAGTACTGCACATCAGCTTCTATACACAGTGTAGTGGCCACCACCGAGTACTGCAGATCAGCTTCTATACACAGTGTAGTAGCCACCACCGAGTACTGCACATCAGCTTCTATACACAGTGTAATGGCCACCACCGAGTACTGCACATCAGCTTCTATACACAGTGTAATGGCCACCACCGAGTACTGCACATCAGCTTCTATACACAGTGTAATGGCCACCACCGAGTACTGCAGATCAGCTTCTATACACAGTGTAATGGCCACCACCGAGTACTGCACATCAGCTTCTATACACAGTGTAGTGGCCACCACCGAGTACTGCAGATCAGCTTCTATACACAGTGTAGTGGCCACCACCGAGTACTGCAGATCAGCTTCTATACACAGTGTAGTGGCCACCAACGAGTACTGCAGATCAGCTTCTATACACAGTGTAGTAGCCACCACCGAGTACTGCAGATCAGCTTCTATACACAGTGTAGTGGCCACCACCGAGTACTGCAGATCAGCTTCTATACACAGTGCAGTGGCCACCACCGAGTACTGCACATCAGCTTCTATACACAGTGTAGTGACCACCACCGAGTACTGCACATCAGCTTCTATACACAGTGTAATGGCCACCACCGAGTACTGCACATCAGCATCTATACACAGTGTAGTGGCCACCACCGAGTACTGCACATCAGCTTCTATACACAGTGTAGTGACCACCACCGAGTACTGCACATCAGCTTCTATACACAGTGTAGTGACCACCACCGAGTACTGCAGATCAGCTTTTATACACAGTGTAATGGCCACCACCGAGTACTGCACATCAGCTTCTATACACAGTGTAATGGCCACCACCGAGTACTGCAGATCAGCTTGTATACACAGTGTAGTGACCACCACCGAGTACTGCACATCAGCTTCTATACACAGTGTAGTGACCACCACCGAGTACTGCAGATCAGCTTCTATACACAGTGTAATGGCCACCACCGAGTACTGCACATCAGCTTCTATACACAGTGTAGTGGCTACCACCGAGTACTGCAGATCAGCTTCTATACACAGTGTAGTGGCCACCACCGAGTACTGCAGATCAGCTTCTATACACAGTGTAGTAGCCACCACTGAGTACTGCACATCAGCTTCTATCCAATGTGTAGTGACCACCACTGAGTACTGCAGATCAGATTCTATACACAGTGTAGTGACCACGCCCGAGTACTGCAGATCAGCTTCTATACACAGTGTAATGGCCACCACCGAGTACTGCAGATCAGCTTCTATACACAGTGTAGTGGCCACCACCGAGTACTGCAGATCAGCTTCTATACACAGTGTAGTAGCCACCACTGAGTACTGCACATCAGCTTCTATCCAATGTGTAGTGACCACCACTGAGTACTGCAGATCAGATTCTATACACAGTGTAGTGACCACGCCCGAGTACTGCAGATCAGCTTCTATACACAGTGTAATGGCCACCACCGAGTACTGCACATCAGCTTCTATACACAGTGTAGTGGCCACCACCGAGTACTGCAGATCAGCTTCTATACACAGTGTAGTGGCCACCACCGAGTACTGCAGATCAGCTTCCATACACAGTGTAGTAGCCACCACCGAGTACTGCACATCAGCTTCTATACATAGTGTAATGGCCACCACCGAGTACTGCACATCAGCTTCTATACACAGTGTAATGGCCACCACCGAGTACTGCACATCAGCTTCTATACACAGTGTAATGGCCACCACCGAGTACTGCAGATCAGCTTCTATACACAGTGTAATGGCCACCACCGAGTACTGCACATCAGCTTTTATACACAGTGTAGTGGCCACCACCGAGTACTGCAGATCAGCTTCTATACACAGTGTAGTGGCCACCACCGAGTACTGCAGATCAGCTTCTATACACAGTGTAGTGGCCACCACCGAGTACTGCATTTCAGCTTCTATACACAGTGTAGTAGCCACCACCGAGTACTGCAGATCAGCTTCTATACACAGTGTAGTGGCCACCACCGAGTACTGCAGATCAGCTTCTATACACAGTGCAGTGGCCACCACCGAGTACTGCACATCAGCTTCTATACACAGTGTAGTGACCACCACCGAGTACTGCACATCAGCTTCTATACACAGTGTAATGGCCACCACCGAGTACTGCACATCAGCTTCTATACACAGTGTAGTGGCCACCACCGAGTACTGCACATCAGCTTCTATACACAGTGTAGTGACCACCACCGAGTACTGCACATCAGCTTCTATACACAGTGTAGTGACCACCACCGAGTACTGCAGATCAGCTTTTATACACAGTGTAATGGCCACCACCGAGTACTGCACATCAGCTTCTATACACAGTGTAATGGCCACCACCGAGTACTGCAGATCAGCTTCTATACACAGTGTAGTGACCACCACCGAGTACTGCACATCAGCTTCTATACACAGTGTAGTGACCACCACCGAGTACTGCAGATCAGCTTCTATACACAGTGTAATGGCCACCACCGAGTACTGCACATCAGCTTCTATACACAGTGTAGTGGCCACCACCGAGTACTGCAGATCAGCTTCTATACACAGTGTAGTAGCCACCACCGAGTACTGCAGATCAGCTTCTATACACAGTGTAATGGCCACCACCGAGTACTGCAGATCACCTTCTATACACAGTGTAGTGACCACCACCGAGTACTGCAGATCAGCTTCTATACACAGTGTAGTGACCACCACCGAGTACTGCAGATCAGCTTCTATACACAGTGTAATGGCCACCACCGAGTACTGCACATCAGCTTCTATACACACTGTAATGGCCACCACCGAGTACTGCACATCAGCTTCTATACACAGTGTAGTGACCACCACCGAGTACTGCAGATCAGCTTCTATACACAGTGTAGTGACCACCACCGAGTACTGCAGATCAGCTTCTATACACAGTGTAATGGCCACCACCGAGCACTGCAAATCAGCTTCTATACACAGTGTAGAGGCCACCACCGAGTACTGCATATCAGCTTCTATACACAGTGTAGTGACCACCACCGAGTACTGCACATCAGCTTCTATACACAGTGTAGTGACCACCACCGAGTACTGCACATCAGCTTCTATAAACAGTGTAGTGACCACCACCGAGTACTGCAGATCAGCTTCTATACACAGTGTAGTGACCACCACCGAGTACTGCAGATCAGCTTCTATACACAGTGTAGTGGCCACCACCGAGTACTGCAGATCAGCTTCTATACACAGTGTAGTGGCCACCACCGAGTACTGCAGATCAGCTTCTATACACAGTGTAGTAGCCACCACCGAGTACTGCACATCAGCTTCTATACATAGTGTAATGGCCACCACCGAGTACTGCACATCAGCTTCTATACACAGTGTAGTGACCACCACCGAGTACTGCACATCAGCTTCTATACACAGTGTAGTGACCACCACCGAGTACTGCAGATCAGCTTTTATACACAGTGTAATGGCCACCACCGAGTACTGCACATCAGCTTCTATACACAGTGTAATGGCCACCACCGAGTACTGCAGATCAGCTTGTATACACAGTGTAGTGACCACCACCGAGTACTGCACATCAGCTTCTATACACAGTGTAGTGACCACC
This sequence comes from Ranitomeya imitator, assembly GCF_032444005.1. Lineage (NCBI taxonomy): Eukaryota > Metazoa > Chordata > Amphibia > Anura > Dendrobatidae > Ranitomeya > Ranitomeya imitator. Next base: position 58,576,328 of record NC_091285.1, read on the forward strand.
ACCGAGTACTGCACATCAGCTTCTATACACAGTGTAGTGGCCACCACCGAGTACTGCAGATCAGCTTCTATACACAGTGTAGTAGCCACCACCGAGTACTGCAGATCAGCTTCTATACACAGTGTAGTGGCCACCACCGAGTACTGCAGATCAGCTTCTATACACAGTGTAATGGCCACCACCGAGTACTGCAGATCAGCTTCTATACACAGTGTAGTAGCCACCACTGAGTACTGCACATCAGCTTCTATCCAATGTGTAGTGACCACCACTGAGTACTGCAGATCAGATTCTATACACAGTGTAGTGACCACGCCCGAGTACTGCAGATCAGCTTCTATACACAGTGTAATGGCCACCACCGAGTACTGCACATCAGCTTCTATACACAGTGTAGTGGCCACCACCGAGTACTGCAGATCAGCTTCTATACACAGTGTAGTAGCCACCACCGAGTACTGCAGATCAGCTTCTATACACAGTGTAGTGGCCACCACCGAGTACTGCAGATCAGCTTCTATACACAGTGTAATGGCCACCACCGAGTACTGCAGATCAGCTTCTATACACAGTGTAGTGACCACCACCGAGTACTGCAGATCAGCTTCTATACACAGTGTAGTGGCCACCACGGAGTACTGCACATCAGCTTCTATACACAGTGTAATGGCCACCACCGAGTACTGCACATCAGCTTCTATACACAGTGTAGTGGCCACCACCGAGTACTGCACATCACCTTCTATACACAGTGTAGTGACCACCACCGAGTACTGCACATCACCTTCTATACACAGTGTAGTGGCCACCACCGAGTACTGCACATCACCTTCTATACACAGTGTAGTGACCACCACCGAGTACTGCACATCAGCTTCTATACACACTGTAATGGCCACCACCGAGTACTGCACATCAGCTTGTATACACAGTGTAATGGCCACCACCGAGTACTGCAGATCAGCTTCTATACACAGTGTAATGGCCACCACCGAGTACTGCACATCAGCTTCTATACACACTGTAATGGCCACCACCGAGTACTGTACATCAGCTTCTATACACAGTGTAGTGACCACCACGGAGTACTGCAGATCAGCTTCTATACACAGTGTAATGGCCACCACCGAGTACTGCAGATCCCCTTCTATACACAGTGTAGTGACCACCACCGAGTACTGCAGATCAGCTTCTATACACAGTGTAATGGCCACCACCGAGTACTGCACATCAGCTTCTATACACACTGTAATGGCCACCACCGAGTACTGCACATCAGCTTCTATACACAGTGTAGTGACCACCACCGAGTACTGCAGATCAGCTTCTATACACAGTCTAGTGACCACCACCGAGTACTGCAGATCAGCTTCTATACACAGTGTAATGGCCACCACCGAGTACTGCAGATCAGCTTCTATACACAGTGTAGAGGCCACCACCGAGTACTGCATATCAGCTTCTATACACAGTGTAGTGACCACCACCGAGTACTGCACATCAGCTTCTATACACAGTGTAGTGACCACCACCAAGTACTGCACATCAGCTTCTATACACAGTGTAGTGACCACTACCGAGTACTGCAGATCAGCTTCTATACACAGTGTAGTGACCACCACCGAGTACTGCACATCACCTTCTATACACAGTGTAGTGGCCACCACCGAGTACTGCACATCACCTTCTATACACAGTGTAGTGACCACCACCGAGTACTGCACATCAGCTTCTATACACACTGTAATGGCCACCACCGAGTACTGCACATCAGCTTGTATAAACAGTGTAATGGCCACCACCGAGTACTGCAGATCAGCTTCTATACACAGTGTAATGGCCACCACCGAGTACTGCACATCAGCTTCTATACACACTGTAATGGCCACCACCGAGTACTGCACATCAGCTTCTATACACAGTGTAGTGACCACCACCGAGTACTGCAGATCAGCTTCTATACACAGTGTAATGGCCGCCACCGAGTACTGCAGATCACCTTCTATACACAGTGTAGTGACCACCACCGAGTACTGCAGATCAGCTTCTATACACAGTGTAGTGACCACCACCGAGTACTGCAGATCAGCTTCTATACACAGTGTAGTGACCACCACCGAGTACTGCAGATCAGCTTCTATACACAGTGTAATGGCCACCACCGAGTACTGCACATCAGCTTCTATACACACTGTAATGGCCACCACCGAGTACTGCACATCAGCTTCTATACACAGTGTAGTGACCACCACCGAGTACTGCAGATCAGCTTCTATACACAGTGTAGTGACCACCACCGAGTACTGCAGATCAGCTTCTATACACAGTGTAATGGCCACCACCGAGTACTGCAGATCAGCTTCTATACACAGTGTAGAGGTCACCACCGAGTACTGCATATCAGCTTCTATACACAGTGTAGTGACCACCACCGAGTACTGCACATCAGCTTCTATACACAGTGTAGTGACCACCACTGAGTACTGCACATCAGCTTCTATACACAGTGTAGTGACCACCACCGAGTACTGCAGATCAGCTTCTATACACAGTGTAGTGACCACCACCGAGTACTGCAGATCAGCTTCTATACACAGTGTAGTGACCACCACCGAGTACTGCAGATCAGCTTCTATACACAGTGTAATGGCCACCACCGAGTACTGCACATCAGCTTCTATACACAGTGTAGTGACCACCACCGAGTACTGCACATCAGCTTCTATACACAGTGTAATGGCCACCACCGAGTACTGCACATCAGCTTCTATACACAGTGTAGTGACCACCACCGAGTACTGCACATCAGCTTCTATACACAGTGTAGTGACCACCACCGAGTACTGCACATCAGCTTCTATACACACTGTAATGGCTACCACCGAGTACTGCAGATCAGCTTCTATACACAGTGTAGTGGCCACCACCGAGTACTGCAGATCAGCTTCTATACACAGTGTAGTGGCCACCACCGAGTACTGCACATCAGCTTCTATACACAGTGTAGTAGCAAACAATACATCCTCTCATAGCCACACATGAAGGTGGATAGTTGAGCTTTGCGCTAAATTATCAGACAGCCATGGAGAAGAAATATCTTTGTAAGGAATAGGGATTTTCCAGAAAGATAAGAGCCCCGTGTGCATGCCAAAATGACATTATATATAAAGCGATAAGCTCCTTATCTGCCTCCAATACTCCAGATGGTAAAGCCACATGAATGTGAGCAGAACACTACGAGTCTGTGCAGACGCATCCGCATGCAGAGGAGCGCACAGCGCACTGGATGCCGCACAGTTCGGTGCCACATTCGTCTTTTATCATTTAGATAATCCAATTTATGAACAACTCAAACTGATAGGACAAATGAAAATGATCTGCGAGAGAAAATCGGATGTGATCCCCATTAGAGGACTAGTGTCAAAGCTTTCAATTCAGCACTACGGAACATGCAGGCGCTATAATAGTGAGCCACAGTAATAAATACAGTCATTACATTACTGATATACAAACAGTTCTACCCAGTCTCCAGTCATCAAATTATCCAAAGAATCAGGTTTATCACTTCCCTGAGAAAAGTTATACAATTTTCATCAGTAGAGTCCAGCTGTAATTGTCTTTTATAATGCAATTACCTAACGTTTCTTTTCATGGTTAGTCCATAAAAGAAAGGAATGTTAAACAGCTTTAAAGGGGTTTATAGCCACTCACTTAAAGGGAAAGCTGCCAATCAGTGGTGGGGGCTGTCTTATACGGAGCTGTTTAATAGCAGCGAGTCGGCAAACTTAATGCTGCTCAATATTCAGTGATAAAAATTAATATAAAACAATAATAATAGGCGGAATCGGTTCATTCAGACTTTGACAACAATCACAGCATCTCATGTGGCCTCTTAAGAAAATTGTTTGCTAACTCCTGCTCTAGTGATAATCCCCTGCTGATAAAACAGTGATTTTATCAAGCCACAGCAAGCAGCCCAATAAGTGACACATCACTGGAATTACTGTCTCTTCCCCCTACATTATGCTGCTCTCAGATTAAGTGGCAAAGACCTGATGATCGAGACCTTTTAGTAAGTTGGTAAGCAGCACTGATGATGTCACATCTACACATACGTGTCTGTTATCATAGCCCCCATTCTAATCAATAGTTATGTATAAGGCTATGACAGCAGCACTGGTTGTGTGGGCAAAGTTCTCTACGTGCTGCTCCATTGCAGCATACTGCAGGGGAATGGGGTCCCACCCCTAATGTACTGCAGCCACATTAAGAGAGTCACCAAAAACCTGACTGTATCCAAGTTTTTAGGTTCTAGAGATGTGCACCTTTTATGTACTGCTCGATTTTATGGTCTCTACTCAGGGGGTGTTGCTCACAGTGCAGCCGACCAACACCGAAGGAAAGAATAGAGGCCATTACCACGGGTATGATGCCTCTTTCACCAAACACTAATTCTGCATTTTTATTATACAGATGCGCCCCTCTGCTTTTACGTTACTCATTCTCTACAGAATCCAAGCACTGATGCCCGGGGCTGTTACAGGTTGCTGCCATGTTGAAAGCCCCCTGTCACTGCCACCTGACGGTCTTGTCCTATATGGCAGAAGACTATGTAGTGGAGCTATATTAGAGAACTAGGACTCATTCATCTCCACATTATCTCTAATAAACCATCTTTTATTCTGTGCTTTTCTCAAGCTCTCCCTTTCTGGCAGGTGTTTCCCATTGATTTCCTAGGGCTGCATCTTTTTTGGGGGGATGGAGAGAAACCTCACTCAATGAAAGTGGTGATAAAGACTATTCTGTGTGTCAGTGTAAAAACACATTGTAAACTTCATGGTTAAACACTGTTACAAGCTGAATGGAGAAATGGACGACAAATAGTAAATATTTGATACAACCTGTGCTACAACAGAAAGAGTGAAAAAAGTATGTCACATAGGTTCGTAACCAAGTATCATAACAGTACCGGAAGCAAGTATCATAACAGTACCGGAAGCAAGTATCATAACAGTACCGGAAGCAAGTATCATAACAGTACCGGAAGCAAGTATCATAACAGTACCGGAAGCAAGTATCATAACAGTACCGGAAGCAAGTATCATAACAGTACTGGAAGCAAGTATCATAACAGTACTGGAAGCAAGTATCATAACAGTACTGGAAGCAAGTATCATAACAGTACCGGAAGCAAGTATCATAACAGTACCGGAAGCAAGTATCATAACAGTACCGGAAGCAAGTATCATAACAGTACTAGAAGCAAGTATCATAACAGTACCAGAAGCAAGTATCATAACAGTACAAGAAGCAAGTATCATAACAGTACCGGAAGCAAGTATCATAACAGTACTGGAAGCAAGTATCATAACAGTACTGGAAGCAAGTATCATAACAGTACTGGAAGCAAGTATCATAACAGTACTGGAAGCAAGTATCATAACAGTACTGGAAGCAAGTATCATAACAGTACTGGAAGCAAGTATCATAACAGTACTGGAAGCAAGTATCATAACAGTACTGGAAGCAAGTATCATAACAGTACCGGAAGCAAGTATCATAACAGTACCGGAAGCAAGTATCATAACAGTACCGGAAGCAAGTATCATAACAGTACCGGAAGCAAGTATCATAATAGCACTGGAAGCAAGTATCATAACAGTACCGGAAGCAAGTATCATAACAGTACCGGAAGCAAGTATCATAACAGTACTGGAAGCAAGTATCATAACAGTACTGGAAGCAAGTATCATAACAGTAGCGGAAGCAAGTATCATAACAGTAGCGGAAGCAAGTATCATAACAGTACCGGAAGCAAGTATCATAACAGTACCGGAAGCAAGTATCATAACAGTACTGGAAGCAAGTATCATAACAGTACTGGAAGCAAGTATCATAACAGTACCGGAAGCAAGTATCATAACAGTACCGGAAGCAAGTATCATAACAGTACCGGAAGCAAGTATCATAACAGTACTGGAAGCAAGTATCATAACAGTACTGGAAGCAAGTATCATAACAGTACCGGAAGCAAGTATCATAACAGTACCGGAAGCAAGTATCATAACAGTACCGGAAGCAAGTATCATAACAGTACCGGAAGCAAGTATCATAATAGCACTGGAAGCAAGTATCATAACAGTACCGGAAGCAAGTATCATAACAGTACCGGAAGCAAGTATCATAACAGTACTGGAAGCAAGTATCATAACAGTACTGGAAGCAAGTATCATAACAGTAGCGGAAGCAAGTATCATAACAGTAGCGGAAGCAAGTATCATAACAGTACCGGAAGCAAGTATCATAACAGTACCGGAAGCAAGTATCATAACAGTACTGGAAGCAAGTATCATAACAGTACTGGAAGCAAGTATCATAACAGTACCGGAAGCAAGTATCATAACAGTACCGGAAGCAAGTATCATAACAGTACCGGAAGCAAGTATCATAACAGTACTGGAAGCAAGTATTCTAACAGTATAGAACAATACGTCTACCATATAGCAAGTCCTGTGCATGTTGTATGGCCACACACAGCTTACCTGATGGTCTAGGAAGCCATCATGAAAGCCTGCATAGATACCGAAGCCTTGCCAGGCACTTAGCTCTTATGTGGGAATCCCAGCCCTAAAACATTACACGACTTACCGTCATAATTTACAATAATGATAGCGAGCATGTAATCCTTCCCCAACATCTTTCCCGATCCAAGGATTCGGACACAACGGGCTGAGGGCGTGTGACCTCCACAGTATCCCAATGATTGAGATGTTGATGATCAAGCCTGAAAGTGAGATGTCATGTGTGTGCGTGCTCCTTCCCAGATCAGCCAGCAAAGACAGGCGAAAAGTCAGCACCCATTTGTGTGTTTTAGTCCTGGGAGGAGAGGCTGGGAGGAGAGGCTGGGGGAGAGGCTGGGAGGAGAGGCAGGAGGCAGCTCTCAGTGGATGTTGCATTGGAGGTGGAGCTGTCCAGTGCTGATGAATGATGCTCCAGTGCTGGAGGACACAATGCTTCACAGTATGAGGCTGCGCTCTCTCCTGTACAGGGGAAATCATCAAATATTTACAGGCACCTCAGTAGCCGCTCCATGCTATATCGTATAGAATAAGTCATACCAACCTTAATAATGAGCCCCCTCCTCTGCGTAGGCAATAGGGACGTCATTCCATGGGAAACCTTCTATATTTAGACGCCTGAAGTGTCACCTGCAGGATCCCCAGGGCGAGCGAGGCGGCTCACACGAAAAGCTGGAGTTGGCTGATGGAATGACTGCAACAGAGAGGAAGAATGATGAGGGTAGGAGAATATTGCACCAGTCACTTTGCTCCAGTGTAACCTCACCATGTATGCCTGAAATATACATTATCACAACCACTTAATGACCAGAAAGTGGGAAAGACTCTGTACAAGTGGTTGTTGTCTCACCAAAATAATTACCGTACTTAAAAATTTATTTATCAATGTTTTTAATACCGTGTTCAAATATATATACAGTGGGGCAAAAAAGTATTTAGTCAGTCAGCAATAGTGCAAGTTCCACCACTTAAAAAGATGAGAGGCGTCTGTAATTTACATCATAGGTAGACCTCAACTATGGGAGACAAACTGAGAAATAAAAATCCAGAAAATCACATTGTCTGTTTTTTTAACATTTTATTTGCATACTATGGTGGAAAATAAGTATTTGGTCAGAAACAAAATTTCATCTCAATACTTTGTAATATATCCTTTGTTGGCAATGACAGAGGTCAAACGTTTTCTGTAAGTCTTCACAAGGTTGCCACACACTGTTGTTGGTATGTTGGCCCATTCCTCCATGCAGATCTCCTCTAGAGCAGTGATGTTTTTGGCTTTTCGCTTGGCAACACGGACTTTCAACTCCCTCCAAAGGTTTTCTATAGGGTTGAGATCTGGAGACTGGCTAGGCCACTCCAGGACCTTGAAATGCTTCTTACGAAGCCACTCCTTTGTTGCCCTGGCGGTGTGCTTTGGATCATTGTCATGTTGAAAGACCCAGCCACGTTTCATCTTCAATGCCCTTGCTGATGGAAGGAGGTTTGCTCTCAAAATCTCACGATACATGGCACCATTCATTCTTTCATGTACCCGGATCAGTCGTCCTGGCCCCTTTGCAGAGAAACAGCCCCAAAGCATGATGTTTCCACCACCATGCTTTACAGTAGGTATGGTGTTTGATGGATGCAACTCAGTATTCTTTTTCCTCCAAACACGACAAGTTGTGTTTCTACCAAACAGTTCCAGTTTGGTTTCATCAGACCATAGGACATTCTCCCAAAACTCCTCTGGATCATCCAAATGCTCTCTAGCAAACTTCAGACGGGCCCGGACATGTACTGGCTTAAGCAGTGGGACACGTCTGGCAGTGCAGGATCTGAGTCCATGGTGGCGTAGTGTGTTACTTATGGTAGGCCTTGTTACATTGGTCCCAGCTCTCTGCAGTTCATTCACTAGGTCCCCCCGCGTGGTTCTGGGATTTTTGCTCACCGTTCTTGTGATCATTCTGACCCCACGGGGTGGGATTTTGCGTGGAGCCCCAGATCAAGGGAGATTATCAGTGGTCTTGTATGTCTTCCATTTTCTAATTATTGCTCCCACTGTTGATTTCTTCACTCCAAGCTGGTTGGCTATTGCAGATTCAGTCTTCCCAGCCTGGTGCAGGGCTACAATTTTGTTTCTGGTGTCCTTTGACAGCTCTTTGGTCTTCACCATAGTGGAGTCTGGAGTCAGACTGTTTGAGGGTGTGCACAGGTGTCTTTTTATACTGATAACAAGTTTAAACAGGTGCCATTACTACAGGTAATGAGTGGAGGAAAGAGGAGCCTCTTAAAGAAGAAGTTACAGGTCTGTGAGAGCCAGAAATCTTGATTGTTTGTTTCTGACCAAATACTTATTTTCCACCATAATATGCAAATAAAATGTTAAAAAAACAGACAATGTGATTTTCTGGATTTTTTTTTCTCAGTTTCACTCCCATAGTTGAGGTCTACCTATGATGTAAATTACAGACGCCTCTCATCATTTTAAGTGGTGGAACTTGCACTATTGCTGACTGACTAAATACTTTTTTGCCCCACTGTATATATTTTAATAGTACTTTTTTTTTAAATGGTAAGTACTACCTAACATGTGCTGCACATTGTCGCAAATAGCCACTCTGTCTGGCGCTTCACTACCTATAAAGCAAGTGCCCTCCCGGCCAACAGAGGGCATACCTCTAAGCCCCAACATATACACCTATAAAGACAACATTAGGCTATGGGTCAGTGGCTAATGTCTAAGAGATTAAATCTCAATAATAAGTAATAAGCAGTATGGTAGCACACAGAATCCACGCCAAAGAGTAGAGGTAGCAAAAAATCAATATAATTGTATGAGAATATAAATATACATATAGACAAGACAATGGTCAGTGGAAGACAGCAGCTAAAAAAATAGCCAGTCTGTATAGATGGTAATAGACGGTAATAATTATACTGGCAGACTACGCAAGAAAAAAAATCTATCCAAAACACCCTGCTACAGTAACGCACTGCCATATATTAAAGGATCAGACAGAGGGTAATCGGTTACAGGGATGAATGGTATAAAACGCACTACCATAAGTATAGAGGATAACACAGAAAGTAATCAGTTGCAGGGATAAATAATATGAGAAAGAACGCTTAAACTAAATAGTCCATAAATCAATACTGATCTCACTGTGAGCCCAATAACCAAAAGGACCTTGGGACATGATGTAAAGGAGTGCAGGCGTGCTGTAAGCAGGAAGGGGCCTCGACGCGCGTTTCACCGTCGTGGCTTCGTCAGGAGCATTACAGCACGCCTGCACTCCTTTACATCATGTCCCAAGGTAATTATATATTGCCATATGTGGCGTAGACCTTTACCTACCTACTTTGGGTTTAATTATATGCTTTTGGTTATTGGGCTCACAGTGAGATCAGTATTGATTTAGGACTATTAAGGCTGCCATCACGCTAGCAGTATTTGGTCAGTATTTTACATCAGCATTTGTAGCCAAAACCAGGAGTGGGTGATAAATGCAGAAGTGGTGCATATGTTTCTATTATACTTTTCCTCTAAATGTTCCACTCCTGGTTTTGGCTTACAAATACTGATGTAAAATACTGACCAAATACTGCTAGTGTGATGGCAGCCTTTGTCTAAGCGTTCTTTCCCATATTATTTATCCCTGCAACTGATTACTTTCTGTGTTATCCTCTATACATCTGGTAGTGCGTTTTATACCTGACAGGAGGGTCTGCTGTTCTGGCACCTCAGAGTCTCTGTGAATGTGACATGGCACCCTCAAACCAGTCCAGAAAAATGTGAACTCCAATATGGTGTTTCTTCCCCTCAGAGCTTTGCACTGTTCCTCAAAAGTAGTTTTGAACCACATATGGGGTATCTGTGTACTCAAGAGAAATTGCACAAGTTTTGGGTTTCATTTTCTCCTGTTACTCTTGAGAAAACTTTTTTAGTTTCATGGCTCTACATTATAAACTTCTGTGAAGTACCTGGGTTTCAGGGAGCTCAGCACACAACTAGATAAGTTCCCTGAGGGATTTAGTTTCCAAAATGGTGTCACTTTTGTTTTTTTTCCCCACTGTTTAGACACATCAGACGCTCTCCAAACGCAATATGGCATTCACTAATTAATCTAGCAATTTCTGCTTTCAATAAGTCAAATGACACTCCTTCTTTTCCAAGCCCTGCTGTGCGCCAAAACAGTAGTTTTCCTCCACATATTGGATATCTGCATACTCAGGAGAAATTGCACAACAAATTGTATGGTGCAATTTCTCCTGTTACCCTTATGAAAATACAAACCTTGGGGGCTAAAAAACATTTTGTGGCAACATTGTGATTTTTTTTAATTTTCACAGCTCAATTTTATAAACTTTTAAGAAGCACCTGGGGGTTGAAGGTGCTCCGAACACATCTAGGTAAGTTCCCAGAGAGTTCTAGTTTACAAATTGGTGTCACTTGTGGGGTTTTTCCACTGTTTAGGCACATCAGGGGCTCTCCAAACATGACATGGAGTCTGCTAATTGTTCCAGCAAATTTTGCATTCACAAAGTTAAATGACTTTCGAGCCCTGCTGTTATGTTAACCAATTCAGTATCACAATGGACATGGAGGTCAGAGCACATACAGTGATCTGACAATAACCCAAAAATAAAGAACGAGCTCTGAGACGTGGGAACTCTGCAGACCGCAATCCCTGATCCTATCAAACCACACTAAAGGTAGCCGTGGAGCGCTCCTGACCAGAACCTAGGCGCCTCGTCACAGCCTGAGAAACTAGCTATTCCTGAAGATAGAAAAATAAGCCTACCTTGCCTCAGAGAAATTCCCCAAAGGAAAAGGCAGCCCCCCACATATAATGACTGTGAGTAAGATGAAAACACAAACATAGAGATGAAACAGATTTAGCAAAGTGAGGCCCGACTAGCTGAATAGAACGAGGATAGAGAAGATAACTTTGCGGTCAGCACAAAAACCTATAAATAACCACGCAGAGGGGACAAAAAGACCCTCCGCACCGACTAACGGTACGGAGGTCGTCCCTCTGCGTCTCAGAGCTTCCAGCAGGCGAGAAAAACCAATAAAGCAAGCTGGACTGAAAAATAGCAACAAAATAACATAAGCAAAACTTAGCTTTGCAGAGCAGCAGGCCACAGGAATGATCCAGAGAAAAAACCAGTCCAACACTGAAACATTGACAGGAAGCATAGATCAAAGCATCAGGTGGAGTCAAGTAGAGAAGAAGCCAACGAGCTCACCAGATCACCTGAGGGAGGAAACTCAGAAGCTGCAGTACCACTTTCCTCCACAAACGGAAGATCCCAAAGAGAAACAGCCGAAGTACCACTTGTGACCACAGGAGTGAACTCTGCCACAGAATTCACAACAGTACCCCCCCCCTTGAGGAGGGGTCACCGAACCCTCACCAGAGCCCCCAGGCCGACCAGGATGAGCCACATGAAAGGCACGAACAAGATCGGGAGCATGGACATCAGAGGCAAAAACCCAGGAATTATCTTCCTGAGCATAACCCTTCCATTTAACCAGATACTGGAGTTTCCGTCTTGAAACACGAGAATCCAAAATCTTCTCTACAATATACTCCAATTCCCCCTCCACCAAAACCAGGGCAGGAGGCTCAACAGATGGAACCATAGGTGCCACGTATCTCCGCAACAATGACCTATGGAATACGTTATGTATGGAAAAAGAATCTGGAAGGGTCAGACGAAAAGACACAGGATTAAGAACCTCAGAAATCCTATACGGACCAATAAAACGAGGTTTAAACTTAGGAGAGGAAACCTTCATAGGAATATGACGAGAAGATAACCAAACCAGATCCCCAACACGAAGTCGGGGACCCACATGGCGTCTGCGATTAGTGAAAAGTTGAGCCTTCTCCTGGGACAAGGTCAAATTGTCCACTACCTGAGTCCAAATCTGCTGCAACCTGTCCACCACAGTATCCACACCAGGACAGTCCGAAGACTCAACCTGTCCAGAAGAGAAACGAGGATGGAACCCAGAATTGCAGAAAAACGGTGAAACCAAGGTAGCCGAGCTGGCCCGATTATTAAGGGCGAACTCAGCCAAAGGCAAAAAGGACACCCAGTCATCCTGATCAGCAGAAACAAAGCACCTCAGATATGTTTCCAAGGTCTGATTGGTTCGCTCGGTCTGGCCATTAGTCTGAGGATGGAAAGCCGAGGAAAAAGACAAGTCAATGCCCATCCTACCACAAAAGGCTCGCCAAAACCTCGAAACAAACTGGGAACCTCTGTCAGAAACAATATTCTCTGGAATGCCATGCAAACGAACCACATGCTGGAAGAACAAAGGCACCAAATCAGAGGAGGAAGGCAATTTAGACAAGGGTACCAGATGGACCATCTTAGAAAAGCGATCACAGACCACCCAAATGACTGACATCTTTTGAGAAACGGGAAGGTCAGAAATAAAATCCATAGAGATATGTGTCCAAGGCCTCTTCGGTACCGGCAAGTGCAAAAGCAACCCACTGGCACGAGAACAGCAGGGCTTAGCCCGAGCACAAATCCCACAGGACTGCACAAAAGTACGCACATCCCGCGACAGAGAGGGCCACCAAAAGGATCTAGCCACTAACTCTCTGGTACCAAAGATTCCAGGATGACCAGCCAACACCGAACAATGAAGTTCAGAGATAACTCTATTCGTCCACCTATCAGGGACAAACAGTCTCTCCGCTGGGCAACGATCAGGTTTATTAGCCTGAAATTTTTGCAGCACCCGCCGCAAATCAGGGGAGATGGCAGACACAATTACTCCTTCCTTGAGGATACCCGCCGGCTCAGATAAACCCGGAGAGTCGGGTACAAAACTCCTAGACAGAGCATCCGCCTTCACATTTTTAGAGCCCGGAAGGTACGAAATCACAAAGTCAAAACGGGCAAAAAAACAACGACCAACGAGCTTGTCTAGGATTCAAGCGCTTGGCAGACTCGAGATAAGTCAAGTTCTTATGATCAGTCAATACCACCACGCGATGCTTAGCTCCTTCAAGCCAATGACGCCACTCCTCGAATGCCCACTTCATGGCCAGCAACTCTCGGTTGCCCACATCATAATTTCGCTCAGCAGGCGAAAACTTCCTGGAAAAGAAAGCGCATGGTTTCATCACTGAGCAACCAGAACCTCTCTGCGACAAAACAGCCCCTGCTCCAATCTCAGAAGCATCAACCTCGACCTGAAACGGAAGAGAAACATCTGGCTGACACAACACAGGGGCAGAAGAAAAATGACGCTTCAACTCTTGAAAAGCCTCCACAGCAGCAGAAGACCAATTGACCACATCAGCACCTTTCTTGGTCAAATCGGTCAATGGTTTAGCAATACTAGAAAAATTGCAGATGAAGCGACGATAAAAATTAGCAAAGCCCAGGAACTTTTGCAGACTTTTCAGAGATGTCGGCTGAGTCCAATCATGGATGGCTTGGACCTTAACAGGATCCATCTCGATAGTAGAAGGGGAAAAGATGAACCCCAAAAATGAAACCTTCTGCACACCAAAGAGACACTTTGATCCCTTCACAAACAAATAATTAGCACGCAGGACCTGAAAAACCGTTCTGACCTGCTTCACATGAGACTCCCAATCATCCGAGAAGATCAAAATGTCATCCAAGTACACAATCAGGATTTTATCCAGGTACTCTCGGAAGATGTCATGCATAAAGGACTGAAACACTGATGGAGCATTGGCAAGTCCGAATGGCATCACAAGATACTCAAAATGACCCTCGGGCGTATTAAATGCAGTTTTCCATTCATCGCCCTGCTTAATTCGCACCAGATTATACGCACCACGAAGATCTATCTTTGTGAACCAACTAGCCCCCTTAATCCGAGCAAACAGATCAGATAACAATGGCAAGGGGTACTGAAATTTAACCGTGATCTTATTTAGAAGGCGGTAATCTATACAAGGTCTCAGCGAACCATCCTTCTTGGCTACAAAAAAGAACCCTGCTCCTAATGGCGACGATGACGGGCGAATATGCCCCTTCTCCAGGGATTCCTTCACATAACTGCGCATAGCGGTGTGCTCAGGCACGGACAAATTAAACAATCGGCCTTTTGGGAATTTACTACCAGGAATCAAATTGATAGCACAATCACAATCCCTATGCGGAGGTAGGGTATCGGACTTGGGCTCATCAAATACATCCCGGTAATCAGACAAGAACTCTGGGACCTCAGAAGGGGTGGATGACGAAATTGACAGAAATGGAACATCACCATGTACCCCCTGACAACCCCAGCTGGAAACCGACATGGATTTCCAATCTAATACTGGATTATGGACTTGTAGCCATGGCAACCCCAAAACGACCACATCATGCAGATTATGCAACACCAGAAAGCGAATATCCTCCTGATGTGCAGGAGCCATGCACATGGTCAGCTGGGTCCAGTACTGAGGCTTATTCTTGGCCAAAGGTGTAGCATCAATTCCTCTCAATGGAATAGGACACTGCAAGGGCTCCAAGAAAAACCCACAACGCTTAGCATACTCTAAGTCCATCAAATTCAGGGCAGCGACTGAATCCATAAATGCCATGACAGAATACGATGACAAAGAGCAGATCAAGGTAACGGACAGAAGAAATTTTGACTGTACTGTACCAATGGTGGCAGACCTAGCGAACCGCTTAGAGCGCTTAGGACAATCAGTGATGGCATGAGTGGAATCACCACAGTAGAAACACAGACCATTCAGACGTCTGTGTTCATGCCGTTCAACTCTGGACAAAGTCTTATCGCACTGCATAGGCTCAGGTTTAAGCTCAGGTAATGCCGCCAAATGGTGCACAGATTTACGCTCACGCAAGCGTCGACCGATCTGAATGGCCAAAGACATAGATTCATTCAGACCATCAGGCATAGGAAATCCCACCATGACATCTTTAAGGGCTTCAGAGAGACTCTTTCTGAAAATCGCTGCGAGCGCAGCTTCATTCCATTGAGTGAGTACAGACCACTTTCTAAATTTTTGACAGTATACCTCTATCTCATCCTGACCCTGACACAAAGCCAGCAAATTTTTCTCTGCCTGATCCACTGAATTAGGCTCATCGTACAGCAATCCGAGCGCCAGGAAAAACGCATTGATATTACTCAATGCAGGATCTCCTGGCGCAAGAGAAAATGCCCAGTCCTGAGGGTCGCCGCGCAAAAAAGAAATAATAATCAAAACCTGTTGAACTGGATCACCTGAGGAACGAGGTTTCAAGGCCAGAAATAACTTACAATTATTTTTGAAACTCAGAAACTTAGTTCTATCTCCAAAAAACAAATCAGGAATAGGAATTCTTGGTTCTAACATAGATTTCTGATCAATAGTGTCTTGAATCTTTTGTACTCTTGCCGAGAGCTGATCCACAAATGAAGACAGACTTCTAATGTCCATCGCTACACCTGTGTACTGAACCACCCAAATGTCTAGGGGAAAAAAAAGACAAAACACAAAGCCAAGAAAAAAAAATGGTCTCAGAACTTCTTTTTTCCCTCTATTGAGAATCATTAGTACTTTTGGCTTCCTGTACTGTTATGTTAACCAATTCAGTATCACAATGGACATGGAGGTCAGAGCACATACAGTGATCTGACAATAACCCAAAAATAAAGAACGAGCTCTGAGACGTGGGAACTCTGCAGACCGCAATCCCTGATCCTATCAAACCACACTAAAGGTAGCCGTGGAGCGCTCCTGACCAGAACCTAGGCGCCTCGTCACAGCCTGAGAAACTAGCTATTCGTGAAGATAGAAAAATAAGCCTACCTTGCCTCAGAGAAATTCCCCAAAGGAAAAGGCAGCCCCCCACATATAATGACTGTGAGTAAGATGAAAACACAAACATAGAGATGAAACAGATTTAGCAAAGTGAGGCCCGACTAGCTGAATAGAATGAGGATAGAGAAGATAACTTTGCGGTCAGCACAAAAACCTATAAATAACCACGCAGAGGGGGCAAAAAGACCCTCCGCACCGACTAACGGTACGGAGGTCGTCCCTCTGCGTCTCAGAGCTTCCAGCAGGCGAGAAAAACCAATAAAGCAAGCTGGACTGAAAAATAGCAACAAAATAACATAAGCAAAACTTAGCTTTGCAGAGCAGCAGGCCACAGGAATGATCCAGGGAAAAAAACAGTCCAACACTGAAACATTGACAGGAAGCTTAGATCAAAGCATCAGGTGGAGTCAAGTAGAGAAGAAGCCAACGAGCTCACCAGATCACCTGAGGGAGGAAACTCAGAAGCTGCAGTACCACTTTCCTCCACAAACGGAAGATCCCAAAGAGAAACAGGCGAAGTACCACTTGTGACCACAGGAGTGAACTCTGCCACAGAATTCACAACACCCTGCCATGCGCCCAAACACTGGTTGTTCCAAACATATGGGGTATCGGCATGCTAAGGAGAAATTACACAACAAATTTTATTTATCAACTATTTTTGTGACATATCTCTCTGGTTTAAGGGCATAAAAATTAAAAGTTTAAAAATTGCAAAATCATAAACGCAAACTTAACCACTATAGTGAAGTATACTATGCCTTCAAAAAACTTTCTCAGAATCAGTGGGATCCGTTGAAGTGTTCCAGAGTTATCTACTATATAATTGTCTAAGAGTCACTTCCGTCTGTCTATCTGTCTTTCTGTCTGTCTATCATGGATATTCATTGGTCGCGGCCTCTGTCTGTCATGGAAATCCAAGTCGCTGATTTGTCGCGGCAAAACAGCCATGACCAATCAGCGACGGGCACAGTCCGGAAGAAAATGGCCGCTCCTTACTCCTAGCAGTCAGTGCCCGCTCCATACTCCCCTCCAGTCACCGGTCACACAGGGTTAATGCCGGCGGTAACGGACCGCATTATGCTGCGGGTAACGCACTCCGTTACCGCTGCTATTACCCTGTGTGTCCCCAACTTTTTACTATTGATGTTGCCTATGCGGCATCAATAGTAAAAAAATGTAATGTTAAAAATAATAAAAAAACAAAAAACCTGCTATACTCACCATCCGTAGTCCGACGAGTCGCTTGCGCCGGCCGCCATCTTCCGTTCCCGGCGATGCATTGCGAAATTACCCAGAAGACTTAGCGGTCTCACGAGACCACTAAGTCATCTGGGTAATTTCGCAATGCATCCTGGGAACGGAAGATGGCGGCAGCCGCGCGCATATCGCCGGAGCTTCGGTGGATCCCAGGGGGTGAGTATATAACTATTTTTTATTTTAATTATTTTTTTAACAGGGATATGGTGCCCACACTGCTGTATACTACGTGGGCTGTGTTAGATACCACGTGGCTGCTATATACTACATAGGCAGTGTTATATACTATGTGGGCAGTGTTATATACTCCGTGGGCTGTGCTATATACTGCGTGGGCTGTGCTATATATTACGTGGCCACTGTTATATACTGGGTGGGCAGTGTTATATACTACGTGACTGGGCAATATACTACGTGACTGGGTAATATACTACGTGGCTGGGCAATTTACTACGTGACTGGGTAATATACTACATGGCTGGGCAATATACTACGTAGCTGGGAAATATACTACGTGACTGGGTAATATACTACGTGGCTGTGCAATATACTACATGGCTGGGCAATATACTACGTGGCTCTGTGCTGTATACTACGTCGCTGGGCAATATACTACGTGACTGGGCAAGACACTACGTGGCTGGGCAATATACTACTTGACTGGGCAATATACTACTTGACTGGGCAATATACTACGTGACTGGGCAATATACTACGTGACTGGGCAATATACTGCGTAGCTGGGAAATATACTACGTGGCTGGGCAATATGTTGTGAATTCTGTGGTCAAGCTCCCTCCTGTGGTCATGAGTAGTACTGCGGCTGGTTCTGTCTATGAGCTTCCTTTGGTGGATGTGAGTGGGGCTGCGGCTTCTGAGTTTCCTTCCTCAGGTGACGAGGTTAAGTCTTTAGGTGCTGCTCTATTTAACTCCACCTAGTTCTTTGTTCCTGGCCTCCAGTCAATGTTCCAGTATTGGTCTTGCTCTCTCCTGGATCGTTCTTGTGGCCTGTCTTCACTGCATAAGCTAAGTTCTGCTTGTGTTACTTTTGTTTGCTATTTTTTCTGTCCAGCTTGCTATATTGGTTTTTCTTGCTTGCTGGAAGCTCTGGGACGCAGAGGAGGCACCTCCGTACCGTTAGTCGGTGCGGAGGTTCTTTTTGCGCCCTCTGCGTGGTTGTTTGTAGGTTTTTGTGCTGACCGCAAAGTTATCTTTCCTATCCTCGGTCTATTCAGTAAGTCGGGCCTCACTTTGCTAAAACCTATTTCATCTCTGTGTTTGTATTTTCATCTTTACTCACAGTCATTATATGTGGGGGGGCTGCCTTTTCCTTTGGGGAATTTCTCTGAGGCAAGGTAGGCTTATTTTTCTATCTTCAGGGCTAGCTAGTTTCTCAGGCTGTGCCCGAGGCGCCTAGGTCTGGTCAGGAGCGCTCCACGGCTACCTCTAGTGTGGTGTGATAGGATTAGGGATTGCGGTCAGCAGAGTTCCCACGTCCCAGAGCTCGTCCTATGTTATTATTAACTATCAGGTCACTTTGTGTGCTCTTAACCACCAGGTTTATTGTGTTTCTGAATCACCAGATCATAACAGCAATATACTACATGGCTGGGCAATATACTACGTGGCTGGGCAATACACTATGTGGCTCTGTGCTGTATACTACGTCGCTGTGCAATACACGACGTGGCTGGGCAATATACTATGTGGCTCTGTGCTGTATACTACGTCGCTGTGCAATATACTACGTAGCTGGGCAATATACTACGTGACTGGGCAATATACTACGTGGCTGGACAATATACTACGTGACTGGGCTATATACTACGTGGCTGGACAATATACTACATGGCTCTGTGCTGTATACTACGTCGCTGTGCAATACACTACGTGACTGGGCAATATACTACGTGACTGGGCAATATACTACGTAGCTGGACAATATACTATGTGGCTCTGTGCTGTATACTACGTGACTGGGCAATATACTACGTCGCTGTGCAATATACTACGTGGCTGGGCAATACACTATGTGGCTCTGTGCTGTATACGTCGCTGTGTAATATACTACGTGGCTGGGCAATATACTACGTGGACATGCATATTCTAGAATACCCAATGCGTTAGAATCGGGCCACTGTCTAGTTACTATATAAAGTCAGAATTGTAAAAATTGGCCTGGTCATGAAGGTGAAAACAGGCTCCAGGGTGAAAGGGTTAAATATAATACAACAGCAATAAAGGGTGCATGTAAATGGTCATTCACCAAAAAATATATATTTCTAGAGTTTATTATCAACCTAACACAGAACAGAAATGAAAACATTTAAAAAATGCAACCGATGCATTCAAAAAGGATGACAATAAGGTGAAAATAACCCAAAACCTCTATCTGCCAATGAATGCAGTAGATAAAATAAGGTTCCCCAAAGGAAAATGCACAGATCAAATACCCACAAAGGAAACAAAATAGATAACTTAAGTCATAAGTCTGTCATGTGCTACACACAACAGATCCCTGCAGTCCCTGCTACAGACACCAGATCCCTACAATCCCTGCTACAGACACCAGGTCCCTACAATCCCTGCTACATACACCAGATCCCTACAATCCCTGCTACAGACACCGGATCCCTACAATCCCTGCTGCAGACACCGGATCCCTACTACATACACCAGGTCCCTACAATCCCTGCTACAGACACCAGATCCCTACAATCCCTGCTACAGACACCAGGTCCCTACAATCCCTGCTACAGACACCAGATCCCTACAATCCCTGCTACAGACACCAGATCCCTACAATCCCTGCTACAGACACCAGGTCCCTACAATCCCTGCTACATACACCAGGTCCCTACAATCCCTGCTACAGACACCGGATCCCTACAATCCCTGCTACATACACCAGATCCCTACAATCCCTGCTACAGACACCAGATCCCTACAATCCCTGCTACATACACCAGATCCCTACAATCCCTGCTACAGACACCAGATCCCTACAATCCCTACTACAGACACCAGGTCCCTACAATCCCTGCTACAGACACCAGGTCCCTACAATCCCTGCTACAGACACCGGATCCCTACAATCCCTGCTACAGACACCAGATCCCTACAATCCCTGCTACAGACACCAGGTCCCTACAATCCCTGCTACAGACACCGGATCCCTACAATCCCTGCTACAAACACCGGATCCCTACAATCCCTGCTGCAGACACCGGATCCCTACTACATACACCAGGTCCCTACAATCCCTGCTACATACACCAGGTCCCTACAATCCCTGCTACAGACACCGGATCCCTACAATCCCTGCTACATACACCAGATCCCTACAATCCCTGCTACAGACACCAGGTCCCTACAATCCCTGCTACAGACACTGGATCCCTACAATCCCTGCTACAGACACCGGATCCCTACAATTCCTGCTAGACACCGGATCCCTACAATCCCTGCTACAGACACCGGATCCCTACAATCCCTGCTACAGACACCGGATCCCTACAATCCCTGCTGCAGACACCGGATCCCTACAATCCCTGCTGCAGACACCAGGTCCCTACAATCCCTGCTACAGACACCGGATCCCTACAGTCCCTGCTACACACACCAGATCCCTACAATCCCTGCTACAGAAACCGGATCCCTACAGTCCCTGCTACAGACACCGGATCCTTACAATCCCTGCTACAGACACCGGATCCCTACAATCCCTGCTACAGACACTGGATCCCTACAGTCCCTGCTACAGACACCAGATCCTTAAAATCCCTGCTACATACACCAGATCCCTACAATCCCTGCTGCAGACACCAGATCCCTACAATCCCTGCTACATACACCAGGTCCCTACAATCCCTGCTACAGACACCAGATCCTTACAATCCCTGCTACACACACCAGATCCCTACAATCCCTGCTACAGAAACCGGATCCCTACAGTCCCTGCTACAGACACCGGATCCTTACAATCCCTGCTACAGACACCGGATCCCTACAATCCCTGCTACAGACACTGGATCCCTACAGTCCCTGCTACAGACACCAGATCCTTAAAATCCCTGCTACAGACACTGGATCCCTACAATCCCTGCTACACACAGCAGATCCCTACAATCCCTGCTACATACACCAGATCCCTACAATCCCTGCTACAGACACCAGATCCTTACAATCCCTGCTACACACACCAGATCCCTACAATCCCTGCTACATACACCAGATCCCTACAATCCCTGCTACAGACACCGGATCTTTACAATCCCTGCTACAGACACCAGATCCCTACAATCCCTGCTGCAGACACCAGATCCCTACAATCCCTGCTACATACACCAGATCCTTAAAATCCCTGCTACAGACACTGGATCCCTACAATCCCTGCTACACACACCAGATCCCTACAATCCCTGCTACATACACCAGATCCCTACAATCCCTGCTACAGACACCGGATCCTTACAATCCCTGCTACACACACCAGATCCCTACAATCCCTGCTACATACACCAGATCCCTACAATCCCTGCTACATACACCAGATCCCTACAATCCCTGCTGCAGACACCAGATCCCTACAATCCCTGCTACACACACCAGATCCCTACAATCCCTGCTACATACACCAGATCCCTACAATCCCTGCTACATACACCAGATCCCTACAATCCCTGCTACATACACCAGATCCCTACAATCCCTGCTGCAGACACCAGATCCCTACAATCCCTGCTACACACACCAGATCCCTACAATCCCTGCTACAGACACCAGATCCCTACAATCCCTGCTGCAGACACCAGATCCCTACAATCCCTGCTACATACACCAGATCCTTAAAATCCCTGCTACAGACACTGGATCCCTACAATCCCTGCTACACACACCAGATCCCTACAATCCCTGCTACATACACCAGATCCCTACAATCCCTGCTACAGACACCGGATCCTTACAATCCCTGCTACACACACCAGATCCCTACAATCCCTGCTACATACACCAGATCCCTACAATCCCTGCTACATACACCAGATCCCTACAATCCCTGCTGCAGACACCAGATCCCTACAATCCCTGCTACACACACCAGATCCCTACAATCCCTGCTACATACACCAGATCCCTACAATCCCTGCTACATACACCAGATCCCTACAATCCCTGCTACATACACCAGATCCCTACAATCCCTGCTGCAGACACCAGATCCCTACAATCCCTGCTACACACACCAGATCCCCGCTGTCTCTTCTCCCTCCCCACATCACGCTACGCTTTCTCAATCCCTAGGAATAGCAAACGATCGCTGAGGAATGGATCGCACCACGTGCCGGAGACCCCACAGAGAACATCGATCCGCCAGCAGTGTGACTGTAAGTGCGCCTGCGCTGGCCGGACAAGATGGCGGATGACAAGGTGAGTGCGGGAAGAGCGGCGGTGCGGAGACATTGTGTGTGCCCGGAAGGACTGCCATTACTGCAGACACAGGGCCGGCTCAGGGAGCCTGTGACTGACACTGTCCTTACATGCAGCCTCCTGTGCCCGGCGCTGTACAGTGCTGCCATGCTCTGCAGAGCCCTGTGTGGCGGCCTCACTGCACCGGCATCCTGCGGGCAGCTCGTGCTGTCATTGTGGGGCTGACACCGAATCCAAGGGGCCACAATCCTCCTCCCCCGGTCCAGGGCTCAGTGCGCGTTACTGCTACACAAGGAAAGACAAAAGTGTGTGTGTGTGTGTGTGTATATATATATATATATATATATATATATATATATATATATATATTATTTGCCTTCTTATCTACTGAATATATATATAATCAGTAGATAAGAAGGCAAATCATAAAAATATAAAAATTCGGGCTGTGAAAGTCAGGAGCACGTCATGGAATATTCTGTCAGTGATTCACTAGTCTCTGCCAGGAGGCACAAACGCCACAGTCCGGCCATTCCGCAAATACGCCCATCTGTATGGAGACACCGACTCTGGTTTTGCCTCATCTGGGGTATTATTTATTCTCAGATTTTCTCGGCCATAGGTCTTCACAATTTTCCCATGTAAGTCATCTCTGTGCCCCCCCCCCCCTTTTTCTCCCCATTTTAATGATTTGCTTTTTTACCTATTTAATAAGAAAACACACATATATATATATATATATATATATATATATATATATATATATAATATTATACAATATACACACACTACCTGGCTGTTCGTGGCCTGTAGGTGTTTGTTCACAGCCCGAGACCCTCGGTACCACTGAGCTCACTGTCTGCAGCGCTGTCTGCAGTAATATACTGGGAGCAGTGGCAGAGATTCACTGCTGGACCAAGGGAAGGCAAGTAAAGCACAGTTTGATTGTTTTTTTTTTTTTTTTAAGACAAGCTGCTGTCTTGGGTTTTCTTTCAATTGGAAAATCGCTGTAACATCAAGAATTTTTTTTTTTTTTTTTTTGCACTTCTGCTTTTTAATTTTCCTATCAACCTATCCATATGACGGCTTTTTTTTTTTTTTTTTGCGGGACTTGTTATAGTTTTTAATCACACCATTCATTTTGCTATATGGAAAATGGGAATGAAAAATCAAAGTGAGTTGAAATGGTGAAAAAAAAAAAAAAAAAAAACTACTGTAACTTTTCCCTTTTTTGGGGGGGGGTTTGTTTTTACAGTTTTCGTCATACAGTAAACATGAGCTGTCAGCTTGATCAGGTTTATTATTTATTCATTTTCCTCGCTTATGTGGCTCCATCATATTCCACAGCACTTTAGAGATTGCGAGCCCCAATGGGGACAGTGATGAGTCTAAACTCCCTATGAAGATGTCTTTGGATTGTGGGAGGAAAGCGGGAACTGGACCCCAGCGCTGGAAGGCTACAGTGCGAACCACTGAGCCATCATTAGTACAGTCGGGGCTCATGAACGAGTGATATCCGCGGTTTACATAGGTAGCACTGGTACATAATGTTATTTTATGGGGCCATGCACATATCTCATTTCTTTTCCTCCGATGTATTGGTTGGAGACGTGTTTAATCAAAATCTACAATGAAAGTTTATGTCCACACGTTGAGTTATTTGGATGCAGACTTTTATGCACCATTTCTGCATTTTTGACCTGCATTTTTCACCTGAATTTTCTAACGTTTTTGGACAGCAGTGAATGCTATAGAGATATAGGCAGACCTATAATTGCTCAATCCCCCGACATAATAAAATTGCACCCTATGAAGCTTATGTTACAGATTCTTTTGATCAAATAAATGCAAACAACATTAGGTCCCCCAGATTTTTGGTTCCTGCCAAGGTAAAGCAGAGAGCTGTGAGCTGATATTATCAGGCTGGGAAGGTCCATGGTTATTGCGCCCTTCCCAGCCTAAAAATACGACCCACAGCCCCCCCCCCCCCCATAATTGGTGCATCACATGAGATGCGCCAATCCTGGCACTTTGACTTGGCTCTTCCCGATTACCTTGGTGCGGTGGCAGTCGGGTAATGGGGCTTGGGGTTGATGTCAGGTGTGAATTGTCCAAAAACACGGCTGGCATTAAGCCCTGGTGTGAGTAATGGAGAAGTGTCAGTCAGGCACCCCCATTAATAACCAAGTAATAATAATAAAAAAAAAAAACCACCAGGTCCAAGGTGGGCCATGCAAATCCTATTGAGACTCGTTCTGACGGGTGCAATTAGATTTCTGCCTAGCGGTCACACTCTAAAGCGAATAATGTGAAGATCCTTTATTGGTACATCAGTTTAAAGGGATATGCATATGTAAACCATTGAAAAAGAGAAAATAGGGGAATGTGTAGGATGCAAACACCGACCCACGGCACAATATAAAAACATAGTTGTCAATGGTAACTAAAACTTACTACAAAATGCCATCCATATATACCCGAAGACCTCTGAATCAAGCAAACACATTGGTTGTAACTATAAAATGAATAAGTGTATACACACTGAATATAATAATAATCTTTATATAGCGCCAACATATTCCACAGCGCTTTACAGTTTAACAGCTTCAAATACAACAGTCATAAGTAACAACGTTAATACAGTAATTAAAGCAACACAAGACGACCCTGCTCGTGAGCGCTTACAATCTACAATGAGGAGGGGGAGATACAAAACACAGGTGTGTATTTACAATGATGTATTTACAATGATGGTCCAACCATCTTCAGGGGGTGGGGATAGATGGAAGTAGTGAATGGGCTACACACAAACAAAATAACTGATTAGGGAACATGATAGGCTGAATATAAAATTTAAATAATGGATGGTTGTGTGGTGCATAGTAAATGGGTATATCATGTATATATTAATCCAAAATAAAGTAAACTGGGTGTGTGCAAATAGTTCTCTAAGGTGTGACAGTATGGGAGCCTCACAAAGGGAGAACTAAGCCAGTGCAAACACATGAGCGGACCAAGGTGCGAAATCAAATGGCAACCACACAACTAAAATATGTTTAATACCCCTAAACGATGCAGGAGAATAGTTACCATATGAATGTGCCCCAGGGACAACCAGGGGGCGTTTGACTCTTATTGACACCGAGGCCAAATGGGTTACATGTCACAGGCGCCCTCAATACCCAGTGCTTACCTGAGCAACCTAGGCAAATTCGAGTAGGGAAGCGATCACTAGTTTTCTATATAGCATTCACTGCAGTCTAAAAATGCTACAAAAAAAACGCAATTATTTTTAGATCTGCTTTTTTATAGCTGTTTTTGACTGACTTCATTGAAGTCAATAGGTGAAAACACGCTGCAAAAACGCTGAGAGAATGGACAAGTCTGCAAGTCACAAATAAGCGACGTGTGCACGAGACTCCAGGATTCTTTCACTTTGGCATCAGGATTCCCTTCAGGTTTTTGTGAGAAATCAGCGCGGGAAAAAAACCACAATGTGCACATGGCCTATGGGTCCGTGAAAAAAAAAATTGGGCCTAGCTCGGATGTCATTTTCACGGACTGACAGAATGGAGAAGGTGGAGAAACTTTTTTGTTTTTTTTTCTCCCCCTCTGCACGTCTAAAAAAAACAAAAACTGATGCCACTATGATCAGAATAATTGGACCGTTTTTCTCGTTTGTGAATAAAATGGTTGTGTGCACCTACCCTTACCAATGTCAAACATGGTGGCCTCGGCCTTGTTGATTTATCTAGTAGTCATGATGTGTCCACCTTGTGCATGTGACTTATGCGGCCAATCACTAGACTCCGCTGTCGCTTGTCAAATCAACAAAACAGGAGAAACTATTGGCGCCGCTGTGCTGGGCGCCAGGTAATTTACAAGGTGACTATACTATTCTTTTATCTGCTTTAGTCTTTTAGTTTATTCTGCAGTACCCAAGAGGTCTAAAGGTTCCGTCACACATAACGTAACGATATAGTTAACGATATCGTTGCAACGTCACGCTTTTGGTGACGTAGCAACGATCCCGCTAACGATCTCGTTATGTGTGACAGAGACCAACGATCAGGCCCCTGCTGGGAGGTCGTTGGGGAATAATCAGGACCATTTTTTTGGTCGCTGATCACCCGCTGTCATCGCTGGATCTGCGTGTGTGACGCCGATCCAGCGATGTGTTCACTTGTAACCAGGGTAAATATCGGGTTACTAAGTGCAGGGCCGCGCTTAGTAACCCGATATTTACCCTGGTTACCATTGTAAAAGTAAGAAAAAAAAAACACTACATACTCACATTCTGATGTCTGTCATGTCCCCCGGCGTCCACTGTGTCAGCGCCGGCCGGAAAGCAGAGCACAGCGGTGACATCACCGGTGTGCTCTGCTTTACGGCCGGCGCTGACAGTCAGTGCAGGGAAACTCTCGGCAGCAGCGCGTGCACTAGCAGCGCTCCTGCCGAAAGCAGTTTTAACCCTGTGGACGCCGGCGGGGGATGTGACAGACATCAGAATGTGAGTATGTAGTCTTTTTTTTTTTTTTTTTTTTTACTTTTACAATGGTAATCAGCGTAATATCGGGTTACTAAGTGCGGCCCTGCACTTAGTAACCCGATGTTTACCCTGGTTACCCAGGTGCTGCAGGGGGACTTCGGCATCGTTGAAGACAGTTTCAACGATGCCGAAGTCGTTCCCCTGATCGTTGGTCGCTGGAGAGAGCTGTCTGTGTGACAGCTCCCCAGCGACCACACAACGACTTACCAACGATCACGGCCTGGTCGTATCGCTGGTCGTGATCGTTGGTAAGTCGTTTAGTGTAACGGTACCTTAAGGCTAGGTTCACACAATTTTTGTGTGGTTTTTGAAGCAGATCCACTTTAAAATTCAATTAAAGAAATCTACATATTCAAGATGTGACTTGTCAACTTCTTTGATACAGATTTTTATGGAATTTGCTTGAAACTTGACACTATGTAGTCAAGACTACAATTAAGTGTAAAACACAAAATAAACTCATCAGATCTGAAAACCTCACCAAAAGCGCAAGAAGGCTGTGTGCACCCCGGCTTGTTACTGAGTTTTCAGAGCAGAGACTAAGACCATGTGCACACGATCTCATCAGTATGTGTAAGGCTAGGTTCACATTGTGGGTCCGTTAGCGCTGCCATTGAGCGCAATGTAACTAACGCATTGCTAAGTATGCCATTTTTGGCATGCGCTAGCGATGTCCCGTTAGTTTCTGACGGACCTCAAATGCTGCTTGCAGCGTTTTTGGGTCTGTTCTCGCTAAACGCGATCCCTTTTTGGACATTGCGTTAGCGCAGTCCATTAGCGTATGCGCAAAACGGATTGCACTAACGCAATGTGAACCTAGCCTAAGCCAAAAGTAGGAGTGGGTGATAAATACAGAAGTGATGACGTGGTTTATACTTTTTCTCTGACGCTGCCGTCACACTAGCAGTATTTGGTCAGTATTTTACATCAGTATTTGTAAGCCAAAACCAGGAGTGGGTGATAAATACAGAAGTGGTGCATATGTTTCTATGATACTTTTCCTCTAATTGTTCCACTCCTGGTTTTGGCTTACAAATACTGATGTAAAATACTGACCAAATACTGCTAGTGTGACGGCAGCCTGATTGTTTCTCTCCTGATTTTGGCTTACAAATACTGATATAAAATACTCACCAAATACTCAACATGTGCACGTGGCCTAAGACTTGGTGCAGGAAACGTACATTACTAGCACCACTCCAAAGCTGCAATACAAGGGAAAGCGCTGGAGTGGTGCTTTAATTGGCTACCTCTCAGACAGCACGCTGACTAATGTGATTCAATACTGTTGGTTACATGAATGATTATTTTTCTTTACCCCACTGTTACATTACTTTCTTCTGAGTCTCAGATTTGACTCACACTTTCAAGTCTATGGCACTTTAAGAAAGAAAAAAAAATGGATCCCACACAAAACATCTGAGTGACATCTGTTATTACGGACAGATTTCTGTTATAAGACCACACTAGCGTATAGCGTCCGATGCGACATGCTAACGACCCTCTGCGTCTGCCCTGCTGCGAGTGTGAGCCGAGTGGCATGCTAATAATCGCAGATCTGATCTGCCCCCTAACACTGGGCAGAGTGTTATGTGATGATTTATCCCATAGTGCTTCTCATCCATGTTATACGGTAGTGTGACTCTGCCCTAAAGCTAGGAAACTGTATTTGATCATGTATGTGTTTTAGTGTAGATATATTATATCGGATTATACACAGATAAAATCGGATGAAATGTAGAAAAACGTTGAGTTTTCTGGATGAAGTTTGGACAATTTCTCATACGCTCGTCGGCAGCCAGCCTTAGGCCGCCGTCACACATGCGAGTTTTACGGACGTAAGAGCGCAGAATCTACGTCCGTAAAACTCGCAAAAAATACGGCACAATTATTCTCTATGCCCCTGCTCCTATTTGCCGTATTTTACTGATCAGTATTATACGGCTTTCTACGGCCGTACAAAATCGCAGCATGCTGCGTTTGTCACCGTACTGCGCAAGAAATACGCCAATGAAAGTCTATGGAAGCGTGAAAAATACGGATTACACACGGACAAGCAGTGTGACTTGCGAGAAATACGCAGCGCTGTTAGAGAGAAAAGCCGGTAATTCAGTGCGGTGTACAGTAAAATCACACTGACAGCTTACAGTAGAATAGGTAGAATAAATGTGTACACATAGAATAGGTATATATATATATATATATATATATGTCAGTGAGACACATATATGTATATATATTAATATTTATTCCAGCGCTAGACAGCTTGAAAGCCGGTAATTCAATTACCGGCTTTTTCCTTCTCCTTCCTAAAACCCGACATGATTTGAGACATGGTTTACATACAGTAAACCATGTCTTCTCTCCATTTTTTTTGCAGATTCCACACTACTAATGTCAGTAGTGTGTATCTGCAAAATTTGGCCGTTCTAGCTCTTAAAATAAAGGGTTAAATGGCGGAAAAAATTGGCGTGGGCTCCCGCGCAATTTTCTCCGCCAGAGTAGTAAAGCCAGTGACTGAGGGCAGATATTAATAGCCTGGAGAGGGTCCACAGTTATTGGCCCCCCCCTGGCTAAAAATATCTGCCCCCAGCCACCCCAGAAAAGGCACATCTGGAAGATGCGCCTATTCTGGCACTTGGCCACTCTCTTCCCATTCCCGTGTAGCGGTGGGATATGGGGTAATGAAGGGTTAATGCCACCTTGCTATTGTAAGGTGACATTAAGCCTAATTAATAATGGAGAGGTGTCAATTATGACACCTATCCATTATTAATCCAATACTAGTAAAGGGTTAAATAAAACACAAACACATTTTTTTAAATTATTTTAATGAAATAAAAACAATGGTTGTTGCAGTATTTTATTCAACGCCCAATCCAGTCACTGAAGACCCTCGTTCTGTGAGTAAAAAAACATAATAAACCAACAATATACTTACCCTCCGCAGATCTGTAACGTCCAACAATGTAAATCCTTCTGAAGGGGTTAAAACATTTTGCAGCAAGGAGCTGTGCTAATGCAGGCTGCTCCTCGCTGCAAAACCCCAGGGAATGAGGCTAAAAATAGATCAATGATCTATATTTAGCTTCATTTGCGGTGAGGCGCCCTCTGCTGGCTGTTCATAGATCGTGGGAAATTACCTAGAAAGCCAGGGAGCTTTCTAGGTAATTTCCCACGATCTATGAACAGCCAGCAGAGGGCGCCTCACCGCAAATGAAGCTAAATATAGATCATTGATCTATTTTTAGCCTCATTCCCTGGGGTTTTGCAGCGAGGAGCAGCCTGCATTAGCACAGCTCCTTGCTGCAAAATGTTTTAACCCCTTCAGAAGGATTTACATCGTTGGACGTTACAGATCTGCGGAGGGTAAGTATATTGTTGGTTTATTATGTTTTTTTACTCACAGAACGAGGGTCTTCAGTGACTGGATTGGGCGTTGAATAAAATACTGCAACAACCATTGTTTTTATTTCATTAAAATAATTTTAAAAAATGTGTTTGTGTTTTATTTAACCCTTTACTAGTATTGGATTAATAATGGATAGGTGTCATAATTGACGCCTCTCCATTATTAATTAGGCTTAATGTCACCTTACAATAGCAAGGTGGCATTAACCCTTCATTACCCCATATCCCACCGCTACACGGGAATGGGAAGAGAGTGGCCAAGTGCCAGAATAGGCGCATCTTCCAGATGTGCCTTTTCTGGGGTGGCTGGGGGCAGATATTTTTAGCCAGGGGGGGGCCAATAACCGTGGACCCTCTCCAGGCTATTAATATCTGCCCTCAGTCACTGGCTTTACTACTCTGGCGGAGAAAATTGCGCGGGAGCCCACGCCAATTTTTTCCGCCATTTAACCCTTTATTTTAAGAGCTAGAACGGCCAAATTTTGCAGATACACACTACTGACATTAGTAGTGTGGAATCTGCAAAAAAAATGGAGAGAAGACATGGTTTACTGTATGTAAACCATGTCTCAAATCATGTCGGGTTTTAGGAAGGAGAAGGAAAAAGCCGGTAATTGAATTACCGGCTTTCAAGCTGTCTAGCGCTGGAATAAATATTAATATATATACATATATGTGTCTCACTGACATATATATATATATATATATACCTATTCTATGTGTACACATTTATTCTACCTATTCTACTGTAAGCTGTCAGTGTGATTTTACTGTACACCGCACTGAATTACCGGCTTTTCTCTCTAATATATGTGTCTACTGATTATATATATATATATATATATATATATATATATATATATATATATATATATATATATATATATACAGTATATATATTTTTTCTTTTCTTTTTGGGACACATGGATCACTTCTATAGCGGTATGTTGGTTTTGCTAGCCTGCGAGAAAACCACGCAGTACGGATGCCATACGGATTACATACGGAGGATGCCATGTGCAAAAAACGGTGACACACCCTGCCTACGGAGGAGCTACGGACCACTTTTTTCGGGACTTTTCAGCGTATTACGGCCGTAATATACGGACCGTATTGTTTTACGCTGTGTGTGACGCCGGCCTTATACTGATTTTTGGGAGGCAGAATGAACAGAGAAACAGCAGTTAAATAATTGCCTTTTTTTTTACTTTACTCAGTTCACTGTGCAGCATAAATAATATTATTCAGGTCAGTATTATTACAGTGATACCAGATTGCTAATTATTTACTTGATTCGCTTAGACAATTGGCTCTGCCATGGTGCACCAAGCAGCTGTACATGGTTTGAGCTGTCATACTGTGCTGGCAGTTACATTTAATCATGCAGTTTTGTGCGATGACAATTTATAGGGAACTTGTCACCAGTTTTTTGCCAGATAACTACCGTATGTCAGTCACCTTTAAAATCATGTAAATGGGGTTCCTAAACCCTCTTTATACATTGAGGTGCCCCTGCATATCGTGTGCTGCCCCAGTCCCTTGAAATGCTGCCTCTATCTGCATGGAAGTGAATGAAGTCTTGTTCCTGCGCAGTGGAGTCAGAGACTTGCGCAGACTCGCTCTGCCCTATTGAACAGCCAAGGAGCTGGTGATGTACAAGGGAAGCCTGCGCATTACATGACTTCGTGGCGTGAGACTTTGAGCACTGTGTGTATGACGTAGGAGACATCATCCATTTCAGTCCAGATGCAAGAGGCGGCATTTTTAGGGACCGAGGATGCGTTTGAAGGAAGCGGAGTGCCGCAGAGCTGATCTGTTTTCGCCCAGCAGATCAAACCACACAATTTGCATACAGTGCAAGACATGAATAAAGCACGTATGCAGGGGCACCTCCGAGGGTATAAAGGGGTTGTAGGAATCCCTTTTATTTGATTTTAAAGGTGATGGGCAGGATTATAAGGCAAAAAAACTGTTAACAGGTTCCCGTTAAAGCGTACATGTATGACAGAATGCGGTAAGGCACCACATCCCTGACGTACCTATGTGATTTCACAGAAAGAGGTTAAAGGGAACCTCACTGGAGTATAATGTTGTAGTAATCAGAGCCGGCTTGTCTGATTGAATCCAGGTATGTTTTACTTGGAAATGTGTTGGTGTTTTAGGGAAAACATAGTGTGAAAAGCTGTTTGGAAACATTAGCGAGAGACTAGTTCATTGCATTTCCACCCGGCTTCTCCCCGGCTCGCCCTGTGTACACATGGGCAGCATGAATCCAGTGACGGTTCCCTGTAACGAGCCTATAAACTGCAGCTGATATTCTGCTACGATTGGGCAGATTTATTATGTAATGCTCCAGATTTCAGTTCCAATTTCCTTCTAGTTTGTGGCCATTTTATCAATCCACACGTTATACAGTCAGTGCAGTCTGAACTCTCTTTGGCCTTAATACCGGTAGAGACTTTATGCGATGGCTGTTTTTGCAGGTTTCAAGCAGTGAGCAATAATATGGCTGCAGGTTTACATGAGAAACTGTTTCCCTGCAAAATTAAATGATTGTGTAAAGATCATTTAAAAGGCCGCCATGGCTGCTGTGCCTCATCGGCCTCTATTGAACGCAGCCTAAGATGTTTACTAGAGGTTGTTTTGGGCATGTTCCTACATGGCAGATTTTTTTGCGTGATTTGAGACTGAAAACTTAATCTAATACATACAGTGGCTTTCGAAAGTATTCAAGTATTCAACTCCCCTCATCCTTGGTGTTTTACCTACAGTATTTTGTTACATTACAACCTATGATTGAATATTTTTGTAATCCGTTCTTTGTGTGAACCATCAGAACTACAAATATTGGTGAAATCAGGCATAAATTACATTTATGGGTTCAAATACGGTAACTACAAATTGGCATGTGCATATGTATTCACACCTTTTGCTATGAAGCCTCTATAGATTTCTGGTGCAAGCAATTACCTTCATAAGTCACATGCTTGGTGACAGGAAGTCCGCCTGTGTGCAATCTAAGTGTCACATGGTCTGTCAGTATTTTACACCTTCCTTTTCTGAAAGGCCACAGAGGCTGCAACACCATGAAGACCAAGGAGATCTCCAAACACGTCAGGGACAAAGTTGTTGAGAAGTATAAGGCAGGGTTGGGATCCCCTGGAGCACCATCAAGTGGAAAGAACATGGTACCACAACAAACCTGCCAAGAGAGGGCCACCTACCAAAACTCTGTCCTGGCAAGGAGGGCAATTATCAGAGAGGCAGCACGGAGATCAAAGGTAGCCCCGAAGGAGCTGCAGATTTCCCAAGCAGGGACTGGAGTATCTGTCCATGCAACCATAATAAGCTGAACACTCCATAGAGGTGGCCTTTATGGAAAAATGGGCAGAAAAAAAAGCCTTTACTTACAATTTGTATGTAAGGCTCATTTTGAGTTTGCCAAAAACACGTGGCAGACTCCCCAAATGTGTGGTGGAACCCACACAGCTCATCACCCCAAAACACCATCCCCAGAGTGAACCGTGGCAGCATCATGTTGTGGGGATGTTTTTCCGCAGTAGGGACAGGGAAAATGGTCCTAGTCGAGAGGAAGATGGATTATGTGAAATACAGGGATATTCTTAAGCAAAACCTGACTTAGTATTTGAGACTGGGACCATAGGTTCAGCTTCCAACAAAACAATGACCCAAAACACACCGCTAAAGCACCACTCCAGTGGTTTACAGGGAAAAGTGTAAATGTTTTGGAGTGGCCTAGTCAAAGCTCAGACCTTAATCCAATTGAGAATCTATGGTCAGACTTGAAGATATCTGTTCACCAGAAGAAGCCATCTAAAGGTACCGTCACACTGAATGATATCGCTTTCGATCCGTGACGTTGCAGCGTCCTGGCTAGCGATATCGTTCAGTTTGACAGGCAGCAGCGATCAGGATCCTGCTGTGATGTCGTTGGTCGCTGCAGAAAGTCCAGAACTTTATTTCGTCGCTGGATCTCCCGCTGACATCGCTGAATCGGCGTGTGTGACGCCGATTCAGCGATGTCTTCACTGGTAACCAGGGTAAACACGTAAAATGCCAAAAAGGTTAAAGGGAACCTGTCACCCCCAAAATCGATGGTGAGGTAAGCTCACAGTCATCAGGGGCTTATCTACAGCATTCTGTAATGCTGTAGATAAGCCCCCGATGTTACCTGAAAGAGGAGAAAAAGACGTTAGATTATACTCACCCAGGTCACGCTGCGGTCCGGTCCGATGGGCGTCTCAGGTCCGCTCTGGGGCCTCCCATCTTCATTCCATGATGTCCTCTTCTTGCCTTCATGCTGCAGCGCAGGCATACTTTGTCTGCCCTGTTGAGGGCTGAGCAAAGTACTGCAGTGCACAGGCGCCAGGATGAGCAAAGTACTGCAGTGCACAGGCGCCAGGAAAGGTCAGAGAGGCCCTGCGCACTGCAGTACTTTGCTCAGCCC
Source organism: Ranitomeya imitator (assembly GCF_032444005.1). Taxonomy (NCBI): domain Eukaryota; kingdom Metazoa; phylum Chordata; class Amphibia; order Anura; family Dendrobatidae; genus Ranitomeya; species Ranitomeya imitator. The sequence goes on from NC_091285.1 coordinate 58,611,833, forward strand.
TCAACAAGGCAGACAAAGTACGCCTGCGCCGCAGCGTTGAGACCAGAAGAGGACGTCATGGAATGAAGATGGGAGGCCCCGAACCGGACCTGAGACACCCATCCGGACCGCAGCGGGACCGCCCCTGGGTGAGTATAATCTAACGTCTTTTTCTTCTCTTTCAGGTAACATCGGGGGCTTATCTACAGCATTACAGAATGCTGTAGATAAGCCCGTGATGACGGTGAGCTTACCTCACCATCGATTTTGGGGGTAATAATAATAATAATAATAATCTTTATTTTTATATAGCGCTAACATATTCCGCAGCGCTTTACAGGTTGCACACATTATCATCGCTGTCCCCATTTTGGACTCACAATCTAAATTCCCTATCAGTATGTCTTTGGAATGTGGGAGGAAACCGGAGTACCCGGAGGAAACCCACGCAAACACGGAGAGAACATACAAACTCTTTGCAGATGTCGTCCTTGGTGGGATTTGAACCCAGGACTCCAGCGCTGCAAGGCTGCTGTGCTAACCACTGCGCCACCGTGCTACCCACGGGGTGACAGGTTCCCTTTAATAGTTTCACAAACCACTGTATGAGTGCTTCAATTTGTGTGCAGATCTCTTCAACCCCATGCCTTCAATTGATGGAGGAAGTCATAGACATTTGAGCATCTGATCTACTGCTTTTTAAAGCTGTATATTCGCTTTTCAAGAAATTGTTCACCAAATAGTTGGATACTTGTATTAAAAAAAAACCCCACACACTCGCCCTGCTCGAGCCCAGCGCCAGCTCCTCGCTGCTTCTGTGATTTGGCTGCAGTGGTGACGACGCGGCTACACCGCACATCTCTGCATCGGTGGCTTTGATGCAGATGACCCGGGCAGCTGAGCTCAGTGATTGCCTACACCAGTAATGCGCACTGCCACCCAGACCAAAGAAGTGTCAGGGAGCTGGCGCTGGACCTGTGTACCAGGAGTTACCATCTGTGTTTGGTTTTACAAGCATACAATTGTTTCGAGACCACTTTATTTTATATGCACTATGACTAACAGGGACATCATTGTTGGGTCATTGTTAGTGTTGAGCATTCCGATACCGCAAGTATCGGGTATCGGCCGATACTTGCGGTATTGGAATTCCGATACCGAGATCCGATACTTTTGTGGTATCGGTATCGGATCGATAGGGAAGTGTAAAATATAGAATTAAAATAAAAAATATTGATATGCTCACCTCTCCGGCGGCCCCTGGACTTCACGCTGGTAACCGGCCGGCTTCTTTGCTTAAAATGAGCGCCTTTAGGACCTGCGAATGACGTCGCGGGTTCTGATTGGTCGCGTGCCGCCCATGTGACCGCGACGCGACCAATCAGAAGCCACGACGTCATTCTCATTCACTAAACTCCTAATTCTAGGAATTAAGGACCTGCGAATGACGTCGCGGCTTCTGATTGGTCGCGTGGCGGTCACATGGGCGGCACGCGACCAATCAGAACCCGCGACGTCATTCGCAGGTCCTAAAGGCGCTCATTTTAAGCAAAGAAGCCGGCCGGTTACCAGCGTGAAGTCCAGGGGCCGCCGGAGAGGTGAGCATATCGATATTTTTTATTTTAATTCTTTATTTTACACCTCAATATGGATCCCAGGGCCTGAAGGAGAGTTTCCTCTCCTTCAGACCCTGGGAACCATAGAGGATACCTTCTGATACTTGGTGTCCCATTGACTTGTATTGGTATCGGATATCGGTATCGGCGATATCCGATATTTTTCGGGTATGGGCCGATACTATCCGATACCGATACTTTCAAGTATCGGACGGTATCGCTCAACACTAGTCATTGTGCGTGGAGAATGGTAAAAGCCAGCTATGGTACATAGCCAGCATCTGTTTCTAACAGTGGCAACCAGGCTAAGGTCCGAATGCTGCTGTTACCCATACCTGCAGGTTAATAGTGGTTTTTCTGATGACTGGTTCATGTTATAATATTAAAAGAAAAGCACAAGACCAACATTTCTTCCCATCTCGGATGATTTCTAGTCCGATGTTATACAAGGACTGGTATTGGAGCAGCTGCTCGGTAACACTGCTGGCTGCCAGTGAGTCCGGAGCCAGACTTCTAATTAAATCTCCAATGATGTGACGTACCACAATTTGATTTCCCCATCTGCTTCTCTTATTATTTTCACTGGGATAATCTGGTTGATGGGGATTTACTAATCTGCTGTAAATGTATCCACTTTGCTGTTGACTGCAGCCCCCAATCTAGGCTGAAGGGATCTCAGATAAACATTGTGACTCTGAGAATGTAAAGCTTCTACAGGTTCTCCTCCATCTAACCATGTGGGGCAGAAGCTGTCACTTGGAAAACACGGTGTCTATAGAAGGAGCAGGTTTAGTGGAGATCTGATGGGATGCTTGGGTTCAGCAGGCTCGCCATAATAGATGGAAAATGAAAGTACACTTATTACAGAAGTCACCCCATGTGCTTGTATTACAATACTCCGTGGGGCAGATTAGTACCCTGCAGAATAGACTACCATGTGCAGCATGCTATATTCTGCCTACATAACAGGCTGACAACAATGGCCATGTGTCATGAGAGGATGGACACATTTTTTTTTTTTTAGATTTCACTGTTGATTTGCCATTACTGGCGGCCATACAGAAGTGATTCTTGCTGGATAAGTATAATTGGAGAGTGACGTGTATGTTGTTAGATATGCAAAGATGGATTCACGCTCATCTCACCCTGGAATAATTCCGATTTTCACACTTGCCATGTTTGCTTTCGTTTATACTCTATGAAATGGTTGTACACAATTCTGCAATAATTGGACCCGCATTTATCTCTGGAAGTGGCCCTGTTGCATGCAGCCAGGATTGGAGAGACTGATGATGCACAAGTGTGCTCGTTAATGTGTGGAGCGCCCGTATGAATGAATAAAACAACCCCTTTAATTATCTTCCTTTACATTGTATTAGATGTAATTATTGGTGCAGGTTATGATGCATTCATACTGTACAAGTATGGTGAACGAGCATTCTTAGAAACGTTCCTTTCCCAATAGGCTTGGGCTACACAGTGATTTTAGCAGCAACCCGTCACACGACCAATGTTCACTATGTGCCACTACTACATGGCAGCGTAATATACCGCATTCACTTGTAGTGCTCTACGTTGTAGCAACGAGATATATAGAACTTTGGCCATATGACACAGATGATGTGTAGCCCTAGCCATATTCAGGCAGTGTAATCAGGCTGGCAGCCACCCGACAAACAAGCAAAAATGGTTCTTATTACTATTTATTGCTTTATGTACATTCAGGGTAGCAGACTTTTCATTAAAGGGAACCTGTCACCCCCCTCCCCCCAGGCGTTTGTAAATAAAAGAGCCATCTTGTGCAGCACTAATGCGGAATTCTGACAAGGTGGCTCTTTTAGTTATTGTTCGTTGCACTGCAGAAATAATCCCTTTTGAATTTGGTCTCTCATACCTGTGAAATCGCCAGGGAGGCAGGTCTTTCCCCCCCTAATCCAGATGCCTCCCAGCCATCACTCTTCGAGAAGGGCGCCTCCTCCTATGCGTTATTCGGTTGTCCAGGCGCCTGCGCGGTCATATTCTGCCTTGGGCATGCGCAGTTCGCGCTGCCAGACAACTGACATCACTTGATGTCTTGTTTATTGCGCCTGCGTGCACGCGCGGCCCGAGATCCCGCGGGTGCACGCAGGGGAAAAAGGCCTGCCTCCCTGGCGATTTCACAGGTATGAGGGACCAAATTCAAAAGTGATTATTTCTGCAGTGCAACGAACAGTAACTAAAAGAGCCACCTTATCAGAATGCAGCTTTAGTGCTGCACAAGGTGGCTCTTTTAGTTACAAATGCCTGGGGAGTGACAGGTTCCCTTTTAAGGGGTTTTCTGATCCTTCATCAATAGAAACCCATATGGAATGCTAAAGAATAATTGGGACGAATTAATAAGAAAAATGCTCCACAATCCTGGCTCAAGTTACACAAAAAAACTCACTTAAAAGCTGTATAAGTATGTCAACCGAAAGGTGGCATCATTTAGTAGGCAGCTTTGCAAAATCACTGATAAGCCTAAAGTAATTATAACCACTGGGGTGTTTGGGCATTTATATTGGTCTTTGGTAATAAAACCTTGTGCTTGCATTCATCTATTCCCTTGTGTTTCTAGGATTCCCCAAAACTAAAGGACCTTGTGTTTCTCAAAAATCAGCTAGCAGGCCTGCAACGTAAGCTGGAGAACGAAGTACAGGCCGGAGTATCTCAGGTAATATGTTTGATCTGTCCTACAAATGGCAGCACTTCCCAGATGTTCACACTCATTGCTTCCAACAGCTCAATAAATGATTTATGGAAACAGATGTCAGCAGGTGGTTTACATTATTGGTTGGGGAGTGGCATGTAAACGTTTGGGCACCCCTGGTCCAAATGACTGTTGTTGTGAATAGTTAAGCAAGTTGAAGATGTAATGACCCATTAAAGTTCTAAAGGTAAACATGACACATTTCCTTTCCTATTTTAGGCAACAACAACAAAAATTGTCATTTTTTTACTTTTTAAAAAAGACAGGAAAATGGACCGATGCAAAAGTTTGGTCACCCTTGGAGATTTGTGTGCTCAGATAACTTTGACCAAGGTTTCAGACGTTAATTAGCCTGTTGGGGTTATGGCTTCTTCACTATCATCGTTGGGAAAGGCCAGATTATGCAATTTTCCCAGCTTTTTAAAAAAACAACCTTCTCTAACCTTGTGGCAAAAACAGCAGCCATGGGTTTTTCTAAGCAGCTGCCTAGTACTCTGAGAATGTTGGAGGCCTACAAAGGAGAAGGCTATAAGAAGACAGCAAAGAGTTTTCAAGTTGCCCTTTCCTCAGTTCGAAAATAAGAAATGGCAGTTAACAGGAACAGTGGAGGTCAAGATATAATCTGGAAGACCAAACCAAATTTCAGTGAGAGCTGCTCATAGGATTGCTAGAGAGGCAAATCAGAACTTCTGCTTGACTGCGAAAGACCTTCAGAAAGATTTAGCAGACTCTGGAGTTGTGGTACATTGTTCTACTGTTCAGAGACACCTGCACAAATATGGCCTTCATGGAAGAGTCATCAGGAAAAAAACCTCTCCTGCATTCTCACCATAACAAGACTGATCCACTTTGGAAACAAGTCCTGTAGACCAATGAGGTTAAAATAGAACTCTTTTGCCCCAATGGTCAAAGGTATGTGTGGAGTAAAAAGGGTACAGACCTTCAGGAAAAGAACATCTCGACAACCATTAAGCATGGGGGTGGATTGTGGTTGTGTTGCAGCCAATGGCTCAGGGAGCATTTCACGGATAAAGGGAGGAGTGGATTCAATGAAACTTCAGCAAATTCTTGATGCAAACTTATCACCATCGGTAAAATAGCTGAAGTGGAAAAGAGGATGGCTTCTACAGATGGATAATGGTCCTAAACACACGCAAAATCCATAAATAGGCCTCAAAATGACCAAGCTGAAGGTTTTACAATGGCCCTCACAGTCTAATGATCTGAATATCATTGAAAATTTGTGACTAGATCTCAAAATAGCAGTGCATGCAAGACGACCCAGGAATCTCCAGAACTGGAAGAAATTTCCAAGGAAGAATGGATGAAAATCCCTCAAACAAGAATTGAAAGACTTGTCTGGCTACAAAAAGTGTATACAAGCTGTGATACTTACAGAAGGGGATTCTACTAGGTAATAACTGTGCAGGGTGCCTAAACGTTTGCACGTTTGTAATTTTTAAAATGTAAGCAATGAAAAATGTTTCTTTTTATTATTTTTTTTCTAAAATACAAAGGAAATGTGTCATCTTTAATTTTAGGCATTTTAGAGATCATTTCACTTTCAACTTGCTTAACTGTTCACAATAGCAGTAATTTTGACCAGGGGTGCCCAAACTTTTACATGCCACTGTTTGTACCTGGTTGGGCAGAAAGTGGTAATATATGGTTTCTGCCGGGGTGTGAAACTTACACTGCAGCTCACTCCACCACATACATATTTATTTATTTTTTAAGTTTTTGACATGGGACTTACTGCCATGCTCTCTTCAGACGAGATGAAAAGGTTTGCACCCATTCACGACTCTACTACCAGCATATAAGAGAATGAAGGATAAATCGGGGAGTTTGCATCAGTCCATTTCAAATTACAGGGATAATGCCATTTTATTAAGGGATAGCATATTTCAGGGACATGTCTTCACTTTATGGTCCATGTGAGTCCACACTCTCAGCTCTGTCCAAAAAATAATGTACAGTTTATTAATCAAGATTAAAGGGTTTTCCAGTTTCGAAAAATGCCTGTCCACCTGGTGCAGCTAATCAGTGTCTCGAGTCGTCAACTCTGGTAGTGCCAACGGGCTCCATGATTTACTGTAACGCTGTCAATGTGTTGTCAGCACTTTAACAATATGTCCATGTTTCACAGTCGACCCCTGTGTATGATGCTCGTTTTCTCTCATTTTATGTTAGTGGCTTTCTTGAGTGGAGTGATTTAATGAATAGGTCCCGCTGCCCATTTTAGTTTCACCTCTCAGGGTTCCATGCTACCTACTGGAGGTAAAGAGTTTGACCCCTCTTCCTCATGGCTGCCCCTTTTCTGACAATCTATGACCAGGGGTGGAATATGTCATGTGCAGTTCCACACAGAGTTTATTATGGGAGACCACTAAGGATGGTCATCATGCACTTATGCCACCAGCTCAATATACTGAAAAAAGTGCTGCACGCAAAAGGGTCTTACCCAAGTATGAGGGATAAAGGTAGGGGAGTCATTCTCAACTTGGGAGGTTGTGTGTGACACATCCACTATATAGCGTACAGGAATCAATTCATACATTAAAAACATTGGATTTCAAATACGCTACTGAATCCAAGATCCAAAGACAAGATGGTTAATTGAAAGCAGTTTATTGTCAATGCGTTTCAAAGTTAGTAACGACTGCTTCCGCAGGACAACCACATGTGGTTCAAAATCAGTAATGACTCCTTCCTCAGGGCAACCGCATGTGGTTCAAAATCAGTAATGATTCCTTCCTCAGGACATCCACATGTGGTTCAAAATCAGTAATGATTCCTTCCTCAGGACATCCACATGTGGTTCAAAATCAGTAATGATTCCTTCCTCAGGACATCCACATGTGGTTCAAAATCAGTAATGATTCCTTCCTCAGGACATCCACATGTGGTTCAAAATCAGTAATGATTCCTTCCTCAGGACATCCACATGTGGTTCAAAATTGGTAGTGACTCCGTCCTCAGGAGAACCACATGTTTCAAAATTGGTAGTGATGAGCGAGTGTACTCGTTGCTCAGGTGGTCTCCAAGTATTTTACTGCTCGAAGATTAAATTTTCATCGCCTCAGCAGCATGATTTGCAGCTATTAGCAACCAGGCAACCCCCACATGTACTCAGCCTGGCTAGTAGCTGTAAATCATTCGGCTGCCGTGATGAAAACTAAATCTCCGAACACTAACAAATACTCAGAGGTCACCCGAGCATGCTCGTGAAAACCCGAGCAACGAGTATACTCGCTCATCGCTAGTAGTGACTCCTTCATCAGGACAACCTCATTTGGTTCAAAATCTGTAATGACTACTTCCTCGGGACAACCACATGTGGTTCAAAATCAGTAGCAACTCCTTCCTCGGGATAACCTCATGGTTGTCTTGAGGAAGGAGTTGTTACAGACTTTGAAACTCATTGACAATAAGCCACTTTCAATTAACCATCTTGTCTTCAGAGCTTGGATTCAGCAGCGCATTTAATATCCACTATTACTGTTTTTATGTACCCGCTTATTATACATACTAAGGGGTCACTTGGGTAACTCCTTTAGCATTTTCCTATTTTGCCTGTTCTGTGAATTATATGGACTGTTCTGTGCTTGGTAATGTTACATCTGCAGTGAAGATTAAGTGATACATAGGCCTGCCCATCCCCCCGATATACAGGTATGGGGTTTCCTAGTACAATGCAGTTGTCTGAGGATGGGAAACCTCCTTATATACCGTATGTCTTTTGTGCCACGTTTGTCCTGTTTTTGTGATTTCAGCGGATTGCTAATGTTATTCGCTAATAGTGACCCGTCCCTGCTTATTATATAATGGCTTGGTATGTGTTCAGCAGAGTCTACCATAGTCTTCATTTACCGTTGTCCTTGTGTTTTATAGGAAGGCACTCTTCTCAGCTCTCCATTTCTCAAGGGATTCCTCGCTGGCTATATCGTTTCCAAACTCAGGGCTTCTGCTTTCCTCGGTTTTGTGGTAGGAACGTGCACAGGAATCTATGCTGCCCAAGCCTATGCAGTACCCAACGTGGAGAAGACTATCAAGGACTACCTTAGTTCTTTAAGAAAAGGACCAGATTAGACTGGAAAGAAAGTGCTGATACTCCAATATCCGCTCCTTCAGTGCTTTAAGTGCTTTACTGGAACTCTTCACAATGCTGGCTACTTGGTGATTGCATACAGGCGCAACGTGTGCAACTGTCTCTGCAGTCGGTGGCAGGGGTGAGCTCCGCAGATACACCATGCTGCTAGGTGCTTTCATATTCCTTCTCTATAGTTAATGCAAACCATATTTAGGATGAAATATTAGAGCCGAGATATCTCACCATTTATTGGCACAGTTCTCCTTTGCCAGGCAACCAGCTAATTACTAGAACACTCATATTTTTATTTTTGGGGGTCAGATTGCACATATATATATCGTACAAATGGCTTTTTTTTTTAGCTCAGATATAACCTGAAATGTCTCGTTTTCTCCAATCATTTCTGTATCATAAATTTCACAAACACTTTTTAATTTGTTGATCAATAAATGAATTGTGATGCCAATTCTGGAAACCTCTGCATACCTGCCGCTATACAGTACATACCAGCCTTTTACATAGTACAGCAGGGATGTTTGTCACTAATATGGGACCAGAGGAATCCTTACGTTCCTCTGCCGGTGAGATGCTCAGGGGGGCACTCTGGGGACTAATGCTAGTGGTCTCTGTAGTCATTTATGGCTCTCATGCTCCTCTGATATCCTTGTGCAGAATTGGAGGTCAGATTCCCTTCAGTTCCTCTTCGGTAGTCCTTCTAATTGAATTATCCAAGCTGATGATATCTGGGGTGATGCTTCTGCTCTGGGATCGCAGGTCCATGCAGTTACCAGTCCCATGGCGACTGGCCGTTCCTTATGCGCTGCCTGCCGTCCTGTACGGCACTAATAATAATTTGGTGGTTCACATGCAGCACTTCATGGACCCCAGCAGTTTCCAAGTCTTGAGTAACTTAAAGATTGTCAGTACTGCTGTGATGTACAGTATCTTCCTACGTCAGCATCTCTCCATCAGAAAGTGGCTTGCCCTGTCCTTACTGACCGCCGCGGGTGTGGTTTACAGCTATGGTGGCATTCAAGATCTAGAGGAACAAGCCTCCGACCCTCACCTCTACGTCAGTCTGCCAGGTCTTCTCCTCATGGTGGTCTACTGCCTGATTTCTGGACTGTCTGCCGTTTACACCGAGGTGACACTGAAGGCTCAGAAAATCCCATTAAACCTACAGAACATTTTCTTATATTCGTTCGGTATAATTGTGAACTTTCTGCTTCACTTTACGGGAAGTCACAGTGGTGGTTTTCTAGATGGCTTCTCCATTTGGGTTTTGGTTATCATCATAAGCCAGGCACTCAATGGCTTGATTATGTCCGCCGTAATGAAGCACAGCAGTAACCTCACCAGACTGTTCATCATTTCCTTCTCCATGCTTGTAAATGGACTGTTATCTTACCTGCTGCTCCAGCTCTGGCTCACTCCACTGTTCTTTATTGCAGTTCTTCTCATTGGCTTTGCTGTCTATTTGTTCTATGGCATCACATGAAATTCTGAGATAATGTCGCATTTCATTTGGTCTGTATATTCCCAAAGAATTATGGGGGGAAATGAGTTTTCTAGGATATGCTTTCGGTATCACTTCAACGGAGGTCTAACTCTAAAAAAAAAAAAAAGCTATTAACCTGCAGATATGGGGTTAATCTGCATGTTAATAGCGTTCTGAAACTGCTCGGCGCCTGCACTTAGAGCCCCACTGCCGGGAGGAAATGAAGTTTTTCCCCACCCAGCGTTCGGGTTCCAGTCCTATAGGTGGCGCTGGCTCAATGTATATAGAGCGGTGGCGGTAACTCTGTTCTTGACACTGACTGACAGCTTGCTCGGCATGACTGAAACATGAACACTGCAGTTTCCTCCCGGCGGCGCAGCTCTAAGTGCTGGTGGCGTGCAGGATCAGAACTAGATTAACCCAACATCTTCAAGTTATTAGCGTTTGTTCATATGTCAGGTTCCCTTTAAGGCTCCTGTGACTAAAGATCATCTTTAATTTGAAACCACTATCCCGTCAGATCCGTGCCCCTGTACCTGGCAAAATGCATCTACCTTTCTGTCGATATTTTTTTTTTTTTTTTTTTTAATAAAATAGAAGAGATCTGTCTTTAGCAGTTTTTTATACCGGAAGTTGCTGATTTCTGTATTGCCTGTTTAGTTCCAAAACCTGCTTAATGTGACCTGCTGGTGGGCTGCTTGTCCAGACTTCAGTTGGTTATATTTTTCGGCGATCTGGCCGTATGAGGGTTTTGCATTCAGAGTACTGGGGAAAAAAAATTCTAAGTGTGGTGAAAATGCCAAAAAAAAAAGTGCAGTGCCTCAATTGCTGGTTGGGTTTTATATTTACCATGTATACTATATGGTAAAATTGACCTGGCAATATGATTCTTTCGATCTGTACGCGTATGCAGATAGCAAACACCTATAGCTTAGATTTTTAATAAAGTGATGGAAAAAATTCTGACATTTGTATGAAAAAAAGTTTTAGCATTTGTCACCATTTTCCAAAACCAGTAACGTTTTCATTTTTCAAGATCTGGGGCTGGGTGAGGACTTATGTTTTGCATCTTGAGCTGACTGTTTTATTGATAGAATATTTTCATCACCTATTATTGCATTTTATTGCAATGTTAACCATAAACCCATATTTTCTGGCGTGGTTTTTTTTTTTTCTCGTTACGCTGTTTACGGATTATTCTATATTTTGACAGATCAGACCTTTCTGAAAGCAGTGATAAAGGTTGGGATTTATGTGATCTCCGTAGTCTCTGGCCTCATTGCATCCTGCTCTGACCACAGACACCAGAACGGTGGAGTTTATATAAAGGGGAGAAGTGCAGGACGACAGGAGCAGACAACTCGCAATGTGTCCAGATGAATACAACAAACTGTCTATGGATCTGACTTTAGAAAGTTCCCTCTAGTAGTAACAGGTAGCTGCACTTGTATCATTTTAAGGTGTTGTTCACTTCTTCTTTTGAGCCTACAGCAGAGGTATACACCAATGGAAGGCCGACATATCCCACTGTATAGGCATAAAATGGGATATGTCGCCCATAAACTCCAATTGTTAAAACGAAACTGCAAGTAACGAGGAACAGTAGGTACAGTTTACTTCCATTATGGGTAGTAATTAGTGATGAGCAAACATACTCGGATAAGGTCTTATCCGAGCAGCTCGGGTGCTAAGTGTGCTCGAAAAATATGTTCTAGTCCTGACGGCTGTTCGACAGCTGCAACATATGCAGGGATTGCCTGTTTATTAGACAATCCCTACGGGTGTTGCAGCTGTCGAACAGACACTAGAGCCATGCAGCCGCGGGGATTTGAACATATTTTTCGAGAACGCCAAAGACCACACCTGAGCATGCTCGCTTATCACTAGTAGTAATAAAAAAAAAAAAACTATAGCATTGAATTTGCCAAGTAATCATTTTTGTATGTGTTTTCGGTTACATAATTGTTTTTATGTAATACAATGGTTGTCTCTGACTCTCACCTACCAGTCTTCCCCGGAACTCCGAACATTAAAACTGATATCCGGGAGAAGTCTGCGTTCAGCACTGGACAGTAACTGTCCGTGAAAACCCCAAACTTTAAAGTTCCGGTTCGCTCCTCTCTACTCTTTGTTGCTGGAAGCAGAGATAGCTTTGTCTCTTCAGCATTGATGGAGCACAGGGGCATTGAAGTAGGCCAGATTCAGCCATCTTGTCACCTTCAAAGCAGTGATTACAAGCTCAAGAGTAAAGAACTTATAAGCACTGTGATCATAGCCTAGGAGGCCGGCCACGCTGATTATATGCAGAGGTGGCAGGTAAACTAGGCAAATGAAAAATTTGAAAACGGAGGGATTTTAACCCCTTCATGACCGGGGGATTTTTCATTTTTCCGTGTTCGTTTTTCGCTCCCCTCCTTCCCAGAGCCATAACTTTTTTATTTTTCTGTCAATTTGGCCATGTGAGGGCTTATTTTTTGCGGGACGAGTTGTACTTTTGAACGACATCATTGGTTTTAGCATGTCGTGTACTAGAAAACGGGAAAAAAATTCCAAGTGCGGTGAAATTGCAAAAAAAGTGCAATCCCACATTGGTTTTTTGTTTGGCTTTTTTGCTAGGATCACTAAATGCTAAAACTAACCTGCCATTATGATTCTCCAGGTCAGTACGAGTTCATAGACACCTAACATGACTAGGTTATTTTTTATCTAAGTGGTGAAAAAAAATTCCAAACTTTGCTAAAAAAAAAAATAAAAATTGCGCCATTTTCCGATACTCGTAGCGTCTCCATTTTTCATCATCTGGGGTCGGTTGAGGGCTTATTTTTTGCGTGCCGAGATGACGTTTTTAATGATAGCATTTCGGTGCAGATGCGTTCTTTTGATCGCCCGTTATTGCATTTTAATGCAATGTCGCAGCGACCAAAAAAACGTAATTCTGGCGTTTCGAATTTTTTTCCCGCTACGCTGTTTAGCGATCAGGTTAATACTTTTTTTTAATTGATAGATCGGGCGATTCTGAGCGCGGCGATACCAAATATGCGTAGATTTGATATTTTTTTTATTGATTTATTTTGATTGGGGCGAAAGGGGGGTGATTTAAACTTTTATGTTTTTATTTTTTTCACATTTTTTTAAACTTTTTTTTTTTTTTAACTTTTGCCATGCTTCAATAGCCTCCATGGGAGGCTAGAAGCAGGCATAGCACGATCGGCTCTGCTACATAGCAGCGATCTGCTGATCGCTGCTATGTAGCAGAATTGCACGTGTGCCTTGAGCGCCGACCACAGGGTGGCGCTCACAGCGACGGGCGATCAGTAACCATAGAGGTCTCAAGGACCTCTATGGTTACCATTCACAAGCATCGCCGACCCCCGATCATGTGACGGGGGTCGGCGATGACGTCATTTCCGGCCGCCCGGCCGGAAGCAGTAGTTAAATGCCGCTGTCTGCGTTTGACAGCAGCATTTAACTAGTTAATAGGTGCGGGCAGATCGCGATTCTGCCCGCGCCTATTACGGGCACATGTCAGCTGTTCAAAACAGCTGACATGTCCGGGCTTTGGTGCGGGCTCACCGCGGAGCCCTGCATCAAAGCAGGGGAGCCGGCATCGGACAGTATAGTACGTCCGATGCCGGTAAGGGTAAAGAAGCACTCCTATGACATTTTTTTAGTCCCTAGACCTGTCTAAATGTGTAATATAAGTTCAATAAAATAGGTATCTTGCCAGGTCTCGGGCGCCGCTCCGGTCCCCTTCTCACTCACATGATTAAAGTGTAAGTCTATGGGGCATCAGAACAGGGCTCCATAGTCTTACATTGTAAAAGACTTCCGGCTCTCACAAAAACCCCAGTGTGACCCGGTGAATTGGAATTTCAATCACGCGAGTGAGACGACTGGAGCGGCGCTGGAAACCAAGGAAGGCAGCATTTTATTTACCGGTACTTACATTACATACACATTGAGACACATTTAGGGAAAAAAATGTTTCTTGAAATTGCTTCTTTAATAAGTTTGAAAAATACTTGTTTTTCACAAACACTTTACAATTTTACCCATTCAAGAACTTGAATCTAACCCTGGGATGGCCCCAATGTATTATGATAATTAGCAGACTTTATGATGCTCTTCTCCCTGAAGTCCGTTTTTGTTGGTACCAGTCTGTTACTTTAGTTTAGTTAGGGTCGTTTAATGCTTTTTTGTATTGTATGTGCACAAATGTGTCATATATGCAAATAGGGAAAACAGGGTTTTCTTCCAGAAAAGAGCCATATGTCTTCAGCTTAAAACTTTTTTACGAATTCTCAACTTCTTCCCATTAGACCCTTGCAAGGAAGTGGCACAAAAAGTGGTCCTTTCATGGACGAGCAGCAGAAGTTCTTATGTCAGCTTTGTAACTTGCTTGTTAGAATGCAATATTACACAGTGAGCTTCAACACCTGATATCTATGCATTTTTGCTTTTTTTTTTCTATTAGAAATCTTAATGAAATCCTTATTTATGGTGAACATGCTTTTGTAATACAGAATAAAATGTATTTTTCTTTTTCAACTTTTGGCCTAAACATTTTGTGTCATGTAATCTGTTACATAATGGTACAGGACTGACAGTATTGAGGTGTAGAAATAATAAACCTAAAAGTCTATCACTTCTTTCCCCTAATTGTCTGTAAATGTTTTGTAAACCATTTTGAGAACATAACCAAATAAAGAGGACAGGACAGCTGAAGCTCTGACCAGGCTTTCGTGATCTTGGGACTGGATGCCGTCAGTAGCATGCTACTTGTATGCCTCTTCAGGAGACTTTTGCTTCCTGGGTCTTTGGATGTCAAGTGAATTCTGCTCCACAATCCACATAAAAAAACACTTCTTCTGCACTTGGAACAAACTCAACCTTTTTTTTTTGTTGTTGTTTTTTTAACTTTTTTTTTACTTTTTTTTTTTTTTTATGTGCCCCAAATCCTTGTGTAAAAAGCATTTCAGCACTTTCTGGTATGATTGGTTACATTTTTACCAGAATGCATACATTTATTAACCGGTCCTATGGACTTATCATTGGAGCTGTTATTTTCCTCTTGAGAATAGCATGGTAGATTGGGCTATTAAAGGGAACCTGTCACCTGAATTTGATGGGACCGGTTTTCAGTCATATGGGCGTAGTTTTCAGGTGTTTGATTCACCCTTTCCTTGCATGCTGGCCTCAATATGGCCAGCATGCAGCCAGCGGGTAAGGAAAGGGTGAATCAAACACCTGAAAACTCTACCCATATGACCGAAAATCGGTCCCGCCAATTTCAGGTGACAGGTTCCCTTTAAGGGAAAATTCTCAAGTTGTCTCTTGTGCAGCTCAGAGCTTTGCAGTCTCCTTACTTCTTGGTTTCTGGTAAGGCAGACTCTTTTCCTTGAGGGACAGGTCTGGTGAAAAGTAGAACTGTAGTATTAGTTGAACTATAAAGCTCAACACAAATTCTGCTATAACATTCAGTGGGTTGTGTAGGAGCATACATGTTTATCACTGTATTTACACTACGGTGAGGCATTTGATCAAGCACACAGCTCCCGGTGGCAGAACAGAGAGCTGAAATTAGCAGACACTGTGGGCTCGTGGTTTATAACTATATGTCTTCAGAAGATGGGAGGAAAGTGAGCAGCTAACTGCTGCATAGAAATCAGTGGACTAGAGAGAGGTGGTTGGCATGTTAAGTATTAACCCCTCTACTTGAGATGACGCTGAAGACAGGAGCAGCTCTGCACCGAGTCACCGGCCACAGAGCCAGGAACCCGGCGATAACAGGTACCACCAGAAACATGCCCGTTACACTGCTAGACGGCTTCCTCATTTTTAAAACCCTAATTAACCTAAGTAAACACTGGGCATTTTTTTTTTTGCTTTTCATGCTAATTTTCAACTGCTTTTCACGGTACCAGCAAAGCCTATGAGATTTCAGAAATCTAATGCACAGTTTGTTTTTTTTTCATCAGTATTTTGTGCTTTCCGTAGTTTTTTTTTTGGACATAGAACATGTCACTTTCAGCATTTTGTCAGTGTTTTTTACCCACTGAAAGCAATGGGTGATGAAAAAAAATGCTAAGAAAATGAAAAAAAGTAAGTACAGCAGTATATGAAACCCATTTATTTTTGTGATGTTTCCAGGTTTACCACGTTGTCTTAGTCACCTGAGATTGCAGTTGGGATTAGTACAGTTGAATTTGTCATGCATTCAAAGTAAACATTGGCCAACCAAGGCGTGAAATTGAACAATGCCTGTGGCTCGCCAAATTGTGAGATTGCACAATGCGTGAGCAACTCAATGACAGACTAAAGTGTGAAACTCGATACACTCCCAGTGTCCTAGGTAAATTATTCCAGACCAATTCACCTCCCTCAGCTCTTAAATTTGTATGTGTGTTTTTTGGTGAACATACAAGTGCTCCTCACTAAGGCTACGTTCACACTAGCGTTCGGCTAGTGTGCGTCGCGCTAGCGTCGGGCGACGCAGCGGCGACGCACGCGTCATGCGCCCCTATGTTTAACATGGGGGACGCATGCGTTTTTGCTTGTTGCGTTTTCCGACACGTGCGTCTTTTTTGACGCTAGCGTCGGACCAAGAAAACGCAACAAGTTGCATTTTTCTTGCGTCCGATTTTCGTCAAAAAACGACGCACGCGTCGCAAAACGCAGCGTTTTTGCATGCGTTTGCACGCGTTTTTCGGTGTGTTGTGCGTCGCGTCGCCGACGCAGCGGCGCACAACGCTAGTGTGAACGTAGCCTAAATTAGAATATCATCAAAAAGTTAATTTATTTCAGTTCAATACAAAAAGTAAAACTGGTGTATTATATAGTCATTACAAACAGAGTGATCTATTTCAAGTGCTTATTTCTTTTAATGTTGATGATTATGGCTTACAGCCAATGGAAACCCAAAAGTCATTATCTCAGTAAATTAGAATAATTAACAAAAAACACCTGCAAAGGCTTCTTAAGGGTGTAAAAAGGTCCCTTAGTCTCTTTCAGTAGTCTCCACAATCATGGGGAAGACTGCTGACTTGAGAAATGTCCAGAAGGAAGTCAATGACACACTCCAAAAGGAGGGTAAGCTACAAAAGGTCATTGCTAAAGAAGCTGGCTGTTCAGAGTGCTGTATCCAAGCATATTAATGGAAAGTTGAGTAGAAGGAAAAAGTATGGTAGAAAAAGGTGCACAAGCCACCGGGATAACTGCAGTCTTGAAACAATTGTTAAGAAAAGGGCATTCAAAACTTTGGAGAGATTCACAATGAGTGGACTGCTGCTAGTCATTGCTTCAAGAGCCACCAAACACAGATGTATCCAGCACATGGGCTACAAGTGTCGTATTCGTTTTATCAAGCCACTCATGACCAATAGACAACACCAGAAGTGTCTTACCTGGGCCAAGGAGGAAAAGAAATGGACTTGCTCAGTGGTCCAAGGTGTTGTTTTCAGATGAAAGTAAATTTTGCATTACATTTGTAAATCAAGGTCCCAGAGTCTGGAGGAAGAGTGGAGAGGCCACAATCCAAGCTGCTAGAGGTCTAGTGTGAAGTTTCCACAATCAGTGATGGTTTGGGGCACAATGTCATCTGCTGGTGTAGGTCCACTGTGTTTTACTAAGACCACAAGCGGCGCAGCCGTCAACCAGGAAATTTTAGAGCACTTAATGCTTCCCTCTGCTGACAAGCTTTTTGGAGATGGAAATCTCATTCTCCAGCAGGACTTGACACCTGTCCACACTGCCAAAAGTACCAATACCTGGTTTACAAACAACAGTATCACTGTGCTTGATTGGTAGCAAACTTGCCTGACATTAACCCCATAGAGAATCTATTGGGTATTGTCAAGAGGAAGATGAGACACCAGAGCCAACAATGCAGACGAGCTGAAGGCTGCTATCCAAGCAACCTGGGCTCCCATAACACCTCAGCAGTGCCACAGGCTGATCACCTCAAGCCACGCCGCATTGATGCAGTAATTGATCCAAAAGGAGTCCTGACCAAGTATTGAGTGCATTTACTGAACATACATTTCAGTAGGCCAACATCTCAGATTTTAACATTTTTCAAGCTGGTGTTATAAAGTATTCTGAACTTCTATCAATATAATCGTCTAAGGCAGTGTTCCCCAACTCCAGTCCTCAAGGCCCACCAACAGATCATGTTTTCAGGTTTTCCTTTGTTTTGCAGAGGTAATGCAATTATCACCTGGGCAATACTAAGGAAATCCTGAAAACATGACCTGTTGGTGGGCCTTGAGGACTGGAGTTGGGGACCCCTGGTCTAAGGGGTACTTCCGTCTGTTTATCTGTCTGTAACGGGAATACCGTGTCGCTGATTGGTCACAGCTGGCCGCGACCAATCAGCGACAGGCTTAGTCTGTCCGCAAATTGGCCCATCCCTATTCTCCTCCAGTCAGTGCCTACTCCCCTCCAGTCAGCGTCAGTGTCTCCCCATCCCGGACCAACTTTTTACTATTGATGCTGCCTATGCAGCATCAATAGTAATAACATATAATGTTAAAAATAATAAAAAAAAAAAAAATTATGCTATTCTCACCTTCCGCCGTACACCGATGCGCGCGATGCTGCCGCCAGCTTCCGTTCCCAGTGATGCATTGCGAAATTACCCAGATGACTCACGAGACCGCTAAGTCATCTGGGTAATTTCACAATTCATCACTGGGAACGGAAACTGGCGGCAGCATCGCACGCATCGGGACAGCTTCGGTGGACGCCGGAGGGTGAATATATAACTATTTTTTATTTAAATTTTTTTTTTTACGGATATGGTGCCCACACTGCTATATACTGCGTGGGCTGTGCCATATGCTATGTGGCTATGCCATACGCGTTGTGGCTGTGCCATATGCGATGTGGCTGTGCCATGCGCGACATACATACATATTCTAAAATACCCGATGCGTTAGAATCGGGCCACCATCTAGTACTGAGTCAATGACTTTTGGGTTTTCATTGGCTGTAAGCCACAATCAACATTAACAGAAATAAAAATAGATCACTCTGTTTGTAATGACTCTATATAATGAGTTTCATTTTTTGTATTCGAGAACTGAAATAAATGAACTTTTTGATGACATTCTGATTTTGTGAGAATCACCTGTAGGTGGTAAGATGACTTCATTTCATTGCGCTGCCTCTGTCGGCCCACTGTAAAAGTCGGATGAGGAGACAGAGGCTGCTCTTCTGGGTATACAATAGGTACGATATTTAGTGTTCTCATATTATTGGGTTGTGGGGGCCATCATACTATATAGGAGTTTTGGGGGGACATAATTCAGTATCTATAGTATAATCGTCCCCATAGCTCACTATATAGAGTTGTGAGGACTATCATATTATATACAGTCATGGCTGAGAGTGTTGGCACCCTTGATATTGTTCCATAAAATGAAGTATTTCTCAAAGAACATTATTTCAATTACATATGTTTTGTTATACTCGTTTGTATTTCTTTTGTTTGTATTGGAACAACACAAATATGCAGAGAAAAAGAGGCAATTTTGACATAATTTCACACAAAGCCCCAACAATGGATCAGACAGAATTGTTGGCACCTTTCCTAAATTGTTGGTAAATCTGTTTCAAGCATGTGATGTTTGTTCAAACTCACCTGTGGCAAGTAAGATGTGGGCAATATGAAAATAAATCACATCTGAAGCCAGATAAAAAGGGGAGACGTTGACTCAATCTGCATTGTATGTCTGTGTGTACCTCACTAAGCATAGAGAACAGAAAGAGGGTAAGAGAATTGTCTGACAACTTGTATCCTTGAGATTGTTGATATAGTTCAATAATTTTGGTTCTCAAGTCCATCTCCAGAGATCTTGATGTTCCTTTTTCCACGGTTCGCCACATAATCACAAAGTTTACAACTCAAGGCACTATTGCTAATCTCCCTGGAAGTGGATGGCGGAGAAAAATTGATGAAAGGTTGCAACGCAAGATAGTTTGGATTGTTGATAAGCATCCCCAATCAAGTTCCAAAGAAATTGAAACTGTCCTGCAGGTTCAGGGTGCATCAGTGTCAGAGTGAACTGTCGACATTTGAATGAGACATAGAAAAGCTAGACTACACTTTGTCAAAATGTACCTGGCAAAGCGTCTTGTGGACCGATGAGACCAATATAGAGATTGTGTAGAGACGCCTACAAAGATAAGAACACCCTGTTTACAGTCTCATATGATGGCGGTTCAAAGTTTTTTTTTTAGGGGAACAATTTCAAGGCTGCCAACACTTTCGGCCATGACTGTATAAGGGGGCTGTGGGGGCTCATTCTATCTCTCTTGCCTCAGAATAACTTTCGACTGCTCTGTCCTTCAAAGTGCACATCCAAACTCTCGCCACATCCTGCCATCTCAAAGTGAAAAATATTTCCAGAATCCATAATTTCCTCAACCCTGAATCTACTAAAATATTAGTGCATATCTTCATCATCTCCCGCATCAACTACTACGAATCCTCCTTTGTGGCCTCCCTGCTAACACCCTTGCAGCTCTCCAGTCCATCCTTAACTCTGCTGCATGACTTATCTACCTCTCTCCTCGCTACTTCTCTTCTTCTCCCCTCTGCAAATCCCTTCATTGGCTCCTAATTCCCCAACGCTTCCTGTTCAAAGTACTTATATAGACCTAAAGATATATTTTGTCTTCTCCATATATCTCCAAACTAATCTCCTGATATTTTCCTACAGGTAATCTGCCAAGACCTTCTTCTATTCACCACACTTATACGTTTCACACCCAATTGCCTCCAAAACTTCTGACTGTCCCATCCTCTAGAATTCTGTGCCCCAACACGTCCGGTTATCATCCACATTCGGAACTTTTAGACAGTGCAAAAATGTATCTCTTCAAGAAGTTACAGCCTGCAATAACTCACCTTACTACCACCAGAGCTGCCGAAACCCCCCAATGTACTGCCTCCTTCCACATTACAATGTAGACTAAGTCCACAAGGGTAGGACCCTCTCCCCTGTGTAACAGTCATTGTTAGTTTTTGGTATTTGTATAGTCTCTTATTTTATAGCGGTCATATTATATATAATATGTATTCACCATGTAGTGGTAATGATAGTGGATATTTTGTAATGGTGGTATTTGGCCCTTGTATGGTAGTAATTTTGGTAACATTGGTATTTGTATAGTGTGTTTTAGGATTAGCAGTGGTATACTGTAATTATATATGTATAGATCTTTTTATTGGTTGGGGGGGTGTATAGGGAGACTTACGGGCTTGGACCATAGCAATGCCATTCAATCGCACCATATGCCATACTGTCTGCAGAGCCATGTATCCAATCATATCCACAGTGTACTGAAGAGTGCATCTAATTCCATCCTGTGTGATATTCTATGTATGTACCGTAATCACTTTCTGTCATACACTCCCCTGAGCCCTGTGTCTAATATCATCATGTGTGAAACAGTCCACTGGACGCATCCTGTATAATGCAGAGTACTAAGTCGTACATCTAATACCATCTGTTATAATTTAAAGTTTACAAAGAGGAAAATGGGCCGCTGCAAACATTTAGGCACCCTGCAAGGTTAGTATTTAGTAACGCCCCCCTTTTGAAAGTATCACAGGTTGTAAACACTTTTTATAGCCATCCAAGAGTGTTTCAATTTTTGGTTGAGGGATTTTCATCCATTCTTCCAGTGCTGTGAGATTCCTGGGTCGTCTTGCATGCACTGCTATTTTGAGGGTTAGTCACAGATTTTCAATGGTGTTCAGATCAGGGGACTGTTAGGGCTGTTGTAAAACCTTCAGCTTGTGCCTTTTGAAGTCTGTTGTGGATTTTGATGTGTGTTTATGAGCATTATCTATTTGTAGTAGCCATCCTCTTTTCAACTTAAACTTTTTTTTTTATACAGATGGTGTTGTTTGTATCTAGAATTTGTTGAAATTTCATTGAATCCATTCTTCCCTTTACCCGTGAAATGTTCCCCGTGCCATTGGATGCAACACAACCCCAAAGCATGATTATTTTTTTCCAGAAGTTCTGTGCCCTTTTCTATTCACACATATTATGGCCAAAGAAGGCTATTTTAACCTCATCTGTCCACAGGACTTGTTTCTAAAATCCACCAGTCTTGTTTAGATATTCTTTTGAATACTTCTGATGCTGAATTTTATGGTGAGGATGCAGAAGAGGTTTTCTTTTGATGACTTTTCCACGAAGGCCATATTTGTTCAAGAGTCTCTGAACAGTAGAACAATGTACCATAACTCCAGTCTGCTAATTGTTTCTGAAGGTCTTTTGCAGTCAAGCGGAGGTTCTGATTTGCCTCTCTAGCAACCTTTTAATCAGCTTTCACTAAAATTTTGCTTGGTCTTCCAGACCTTATTTTAGCTGAAATTGTTTAATTACATTTCAAACTGAGGAAAGGGCAACTTGAAACTCATTGCTATTTTCTTATAGCCTTAACCTGCTTTGTGGGCCTCCACCATTTTCATTTTCAGAGTGCTAGGCAGCTGCTTAGAAGAACCCATGGCTGCTGTTTTTTGGAACAAGGTTAGAGGAGGCTGGGTTTTTGTAAATTTGGATCACCTGGCATTTCCCTAATGATGATGGTGAACAAGCCCTAACAGGCTAATTAAGATCTTAAACCTTGGTCAAAGGTATCTGAGCACACAAATCTCCAAGGATGCCCAAATTTTTGTATCGGCCCATTTTCCTTTTTGTAATTTTTAGAATGTAAAAGATGAAAATATATATTTTTGCTTTTGCCTAAAATACAAAGGAAATGTGTCATCTATAACTTTAGGCTTTCTAGAAATCATTTAATCTTTAACTTGCATAACAGTAATTTTTAGCAGGGGTGCCCAAACATTTTCATGCCACTGTACGTCCACTGTTATGTACAGCACCGTATATTATTACAGGGTATCATCTCTTGTTATGTACAGCACCGTCCCTTACATAGCGTATTTCTGTTATTGTTAATCACACTGGCTTCTCTTTATTAGAGGGTCCTCTCTTGTTAGATATAAAACGACTGCTGATCGAGAAGGAGGTGACTAAAAGACAGGTCCATCAGCCTCCTTCATTAGAAAAGAAGCTTTCTCAGGTTCCACCAGCCGTTATTTCATTATATGTTTAACATGAGAAGACACTATATGATAAAGACAAGCAAATTTGGTATGTAGGGAACGGTGCTGTACATAACAAGAATGTAATAAGGGGCGGCAATATACATAATGAGAAGAGATTATATACACTTAGTTATCACTTTTGCCTGTGACATAGTCTCCAACATGCTGTAAAAACATTGTTCTTCACCAAATTGCTCCTGCACCATTGGAGAACTTTCTCTTGGAGGATGTTGAGATCCCATTCTTTATTCAAGGCAGTGTCCCTAGGCAAAATTATGAGTGAGCCCCCTCCTTTGGAATTAT